>NC_135216.1:4331276-4431342 GCF_052324685.1 Brachyhypopomus gauderio
CAGATATTTGCACTTTTAGATTTTTTTTAGATTTACATTACAGGAAAAAAATATGGAGGGAACCAAATATGTGATGAGGCATAACCCCGTATCATAGACAAGGACAAAGATTTTCACACACACTGCTGTATTTAGCCATTTCCCACCACTGCAGATATAAAACAGGTATGTTTAGAGGAATGACTTCACTCCTTTCAGAGGCTGTTAGTAGAGTCTCAGCAAAAGAGTCTTAGCAAAAGAGTCTCAGGCACAATTAATAGTGAAATTAATAGTGATAAAATTGATGGAACATTTCTCAGAGCACATCAGCTCCACACTAACCACCAACATACCCAAACAGTCACAGCTGGGTTCAATTAAGGCCTGACCTGATGGCTGTGTGTGTGTGTGTGTGTGTGTGTGTGTGTGTGTGTGTGTGTGTGTGTGTGTGTGTGTGTGTGTGTGTGTGTGTGTGTGTGTAGGAAAGGGTGAGAGAGAACATCTGTATTCCAATTACACACAAGCTGACATCAGGTCAGATGAAGAATCACAGATACTCCTAATCACATATATTATTCTTCATCAGTCATTTGATTAAATCTTCACACTTACATAAGTGTAGAAATAACGTACTTCATTACGGGCAGTGCATTTGGCGATCTCTAGCACAGGATATATCGTTTCCTTTGTAACTCTGCATTCATTAATAGCGTTTCCCAACTTTAGTGAATGTGTGCTGGGTGCTGTTTGTTACATTACACAGAAACAACTAGCCTTTCAAAACGGTTGGCAACCGCCTCAGCAGATTACACATTCAAAATTTTATATTGGAATAATCATTACACACACACACACATATATAGGCTACCCCACTCCCTCATATGGTTATGGATTCTCTGGGTGTATATTTGTTTTATTTCTGTTTATGAATTTATTGGCTTCTGCCTCTTTGCCCTATCTGGCCTCCTGAATTCAGTCTCCCAGAGTTGTTGCTGTTGTGTGTTGTAGAATAAACTGAGATGAAAAAATATTTTATTTATACCTCCTGGTAATATTGGCCCAACTCCATAATGCAACGTCGGTATTTTACTGTGGAAGAAAATGCTTTTGAGGACACGTAATGTGCATTATGCTCTTCTAAGTCCATGCTTTAACATGTTACACTAATGCTGACTTGTACTGTATGTTGAATTTGTTAACACAATGGACGTACAAATAAAATCAAAAACTGACCTACTATACTTGGCATTTGAGCTTCTTTTCATGCCTACAAGCCGGCTAAACTTTTATTCACACATGCAGTTGGATTAAATGTATTTTAAATATTGAACTTTTCTCAGTTAAAGACAGCAATTTCAAGCTACAGTCACCTAAACATGGCGACGTACGTTACTTGTGGTCAAGGCCCTGAAGACGTGAGCTGACGGGCTTTAGGACCCGCCAGCCCGCCTTCACCACGTACACGGGGGTTATGTGTGTTTACAGTTGCAGAGCTGTTCGTTAACGTCGTTTCATCGTTAACATGATTACTTACGATAATGTAAAAGTAACAATGAAGACAAAGGTACTGTGACAAAGGTAAGCAATGCAATTTTCTGTTTGCTTCTAATACAATGTATGCACATCCGCAAATTAGATCTGACCCACTGGTCATTACAGAAGTGTTTTTAAAAAGTTTTTATTTATTTCTTTCTTTTTGTAGACTCATTTCTTGACGCACCCGAGCGAGTTTTATTTTTTTAAGCAGATCGATATATAATGAAGGTGTGAGATCTGAACGAGCTGTGGACTTTTGTTGAAACTATTCAATGGCTTTTTCATGGACTGGCCCTACTTTGTTCTTCTGTTTGACCAAAACGCTGCTTACTGCTTCTGTTCACAACAACACTGCGGACACTCAACTTAATCTATATCATCGAGCACTTGTCAAATGATAACTTAATACGCTGATAAGGTTTGCAGGATACTCAATTTTCCAACACGCGAGGCCGTTTGTGCTCTGGTCACCATGCTGCGATTGTGCATTCTTGACAAAGCTCGTTTCATTATGTCCAGCCTACCACACTATCCCTGTACATTTACCACACACTATCCCAGTACATTTACCACACACTATCCCTCCCTGTACATTTACCACACACTATCCCTCCCTGTACATTTACCACACACTATCCCTCCCTGTACATTTACCACACACTATCCCCCCCTGTACATTTACCACACACTATCCCCCCCTGTACATTTACCACACACTATCCCCCCTGTACATTTACTACACACTATCCCCCCTGTACATTTACCACACACTATCCCCCCTGTACATTTACTACACACTATCCCCCCTGTACATTTACCACACACTATCCCCCCCTGTGCATTTACCACACACTATCCCTATACATTTACCACACACTATCCCCCCTGTACATTTACCACACACTATCCCTCCCTGTACATTTACCACACACTATCCCCCCTGTACATTTACCACACACTATCCCCCCTGTACATTTACCACACACTATCCCCCCCTGTACATTTACCACACACTATCCCTCCCTGTATATTTACCACACACTATCCCTGTACATTTACCACACACTATCCCTCCCTGTATATTTACCACACACTACCCCCCTGTACATTTACCACACACTATCTCCCCTGTACATTTACCACACACTATCTCCCCTGTACATTTACCACACACTATCCCTGTACATTTACTACACACTATCCCTCCCTGTACATTTACCACACACTATCCCCCCTGTACATTAACCACACACTATCCCTGTACATTTACCACACACTATCCCTCCCTGTATATCTTCCACACACTACCCCTCCTGTACATTTACCACAGTTCATTTATCTCCTCTATCGGGAAACATTTTAGTCGAGCAAGTTAGGTCATCTGGAGTGAACTAGAACTGTTGTGGCTAAATGAACTGACTAGATGAACATATAGCATATAACGTCGAGGTCTGATCTGACCTTAATTGGTGTGGACCGGGTCTACCTTCCCTCAAAAGAACTAATGGACCCGGCCTAAACTGATCACATGTCCGGGATCTCTGCTGAAACTACAGGCCCAAAATTTGATATTATAACATGGAAGAAATAATCAGGCTTCCTTCGTATTCATCCTCGTGCTGATCATAGAGCTGCACACCGTCATTTTGTGGACATTTGGGAGAGGAGTGTCACTGCAAAACACAGGGCCGATACACTTATAAATTACTAATAAATGACTAGCTTCACAGTGAGGACCTCTAATATAACTGTAGTTATTATATACCCTGTGTTACGGTACAGTTAAGGAGAAATGGTTGTGACAGTTTAATTATGTAATAGCACGGCCAAGAAGCATCTCATGAATTATTTTTTATTTAAAATTCAGTGACTAGACCGGTGTTATCTTAGGTTTCATTTGTACAGCTAAGAGCAAAATATTTCCTTGAGTTATCTTCATAAGTCAGTTATTACAACACTAATTGGTGTTCATTGTTCTCGTATGTCTTCATATGGTGGGCTGCTACTGACTTAAAGTAGCAAACGCCCCGTGGACGCATCACATTGTCACATGAATGTGCTTGAATGTGCTTGGTCTAATGACTCACTTCCTCTGCGCCTCTCTGGCACCTCGCTCCGCCGCTAGTGTCAGCTGCACATATCGCGAGGTCTGCTATAAAAAGACACAGGAGAACATATTAGGGTGGAATGTGCCTGCAGTGTGTGTATTCATAGTTACAGTCATAGTTACACTTCACTGCTGCCAGTTTTGAGGCACAAGAGATTCGCTATATTGGCCATGACGATCAACTAAAAATAATAATTGCATACAATGCATACAGCATACAGATAGGCTGTGGATTGCTTAAAATAATTAAACTGCAGGCCATTGAAATTGAAAGATACACTACAGAATGTACTAAAATGCATTCAGCACAATTCTATTCAAATTACAATTACCCACCTAATAACATGTGCTCCTCTTACTTAATCATTTTTGGCCTGTGAGGCTTTTTTGTGTGGTCTTGTCATGGTCGCAGGCAGAAAGACTTGGAGCTCAAATGACACTAGGTGCTGTTTGATCTTGCGTTTGTATTTCTATTTCTGCGGTTGTGGTCTTAAGATGAACATACAGATGTTTACAGGGTGAAATGTGTGTTTGGTGGTGTGTGTTCGTGTGTCTCTGTGTCACAGTCGTTATGATGGAGTCCTCGCGGGTCATTGGCGGTCTCTCCCGCGAGTACAAGCTGGTGATGTTGGGGGAGGGAGGGGTGGGCAAGAGTGGTAAGTAGCCACCTCTCTCTCTCTCTCTCTCTCTCTCTCTCTCTCTCTCCCTCTCTCTCTCTGTCTCTCTCTCTCTGTCTCTCTCTCTCTCTCTCTCTGTCTCTCTCTCTGTCTCTCTCTCTCTCTCTCTCTGTCTCTGTCTCTCTCTCTCTTTCTCTCTGTCCCTCTTTCTCTACATTTATGTCTCTCTCTCTCTCTCTCTCTCTCTCTCTCTCTCTCTCTCTCTCTCTCTCTCTCTCTCTCTCTCTCTCTGTCCCTCTTTCTCTCTCTCCCCTCCCAGCCCATGTATCCTTTATTATATCTTCTCATCAAGGACATTTTAACATTTGTACCTGTCTGCTATTGAGGATTACCTGGTTTGTTTGATCATTATGTGTGTTATCCTACACACTCTCTCTCTCTCTCACACACACACACACACACACTAACACACACACTAACACACACACTCTCACACACTCACACACACACACACACACACACACACACACACACACACACACACACACACACACACACACTCAGCTACTGGGTGGTGGCTCTTCCATTCAGCAATCACAGGCTTCTGCTCAATCTCGTTGTTAGGGAGGCACCTAGCAACCATCTCCCCTCCCTCAGTCTATTGCCACGGAGATTCACATTTCACCTGGTGTTGATGTGTAAATAGTTGTGCACAGCGTGTGGGGTTTTAAGGGTGACGGTTATTATGGTTTTTACTTTATTCTGACTGTCTCCATGGGAACAGAACAAAGGGTGTGAATATTGCAGACCTGTGCAGGCTGTGTGTGTGTGTGTGTGTGTGTGTGTGTGTGTGTGTGTGTGTGTGTGTGTGTGTGTGATTTACAGAGAAAAAGAGGGAACATTAACTCTCTCATCTTGTGTGCTTGGATTATATAAAATGTCTGTTCCGTTCACTCTATTGACCCCCCCCTCCTCCCTCTTGATTTCTCAGCCATCATCATGCAGTTCATCAGTCATCGGTTCCCTGAAGATCATGACCCTACCATAGGTGGGCCAAAAAACTGCTTCTACATTCTGTTTAGACTGCGTTCTGGATTTGGTCATACTTCCTAATGTCTAACACTTAGACCGTGTGGGACTGACCCCATCACCCCTGACCCTCTCACCCCTGACCCTCTAGAAGGTCTAAAACACGTCTGGTCCCAAAGCTGTTGTACATTCCATCGCATGCATCTGTAAAGCATCTCTGTGAAAATATTGCTCTTGTTGTGTCTCCCCAAGCTGTGTGTTGTGTAATTCCCTGGCTAAATACTGAGCCTGCTCAGACCTGTTCAAACCACTGTCACTCAAATCCAGTTTTTTCACCACTCAGCAATACTGCATGCTATCATGTATGTGCAGTTTGGTAATATCGGTATTCCCAGTCTCACAGTAACGTCAGTTTCTGATTTTCTGCTTGTCTGTTTTGGTACGTTCTGTACTGGCCACGATTCTCCTCTCAGAGGACGCTTATAAGACGCAGATCCGCATAGACAATGAGCCAGCAAACCTGGACATCTTGGACACAGCAGGACAGGTAAGCGGGAGACCAAGACCAAGGGCAAGAGGAAAGCAACAGTTGGGGAAGTGACGTCAGACGATATCATCCTCTACATAGAAGTGTAGAATCAGTGTAAAGGGCCGGTTTGCTGTTTTCCACCCCACTCTTCAGTGTCATTATTTCCACATGGTGACAACACTCGTGGACAATGAAAAAAAGTTGTTTAAAAAAAAAAGTCTGAAGCTGAGGGTGAGGGTATGTTTCCTCACTATAAGCCATTAGATGGGAAAAAACAGCGACTCTGCACTTTAACATTTCCATCACCACATGGAAATTTAATCGACCATTTAAAATCTAAACAAATCCAGCACTCAATATTGCCTACAGAATTTTATTTGCATAATCAGAACAAAGTAAACACTAAGCGTACACACACTGTGCTTCCTGTTTTGGATTATACATGGTTCTCTCAGTCAGAGATACAGTGGCAGCTTCACTTGTTCATTTGCCCAGTAACCATTTATTCATGATGGGTAAAATCCATACAAAATAAAAGTTTCACTCAAACTCATTACTAATTAACTTAATTAGTACCCACCATAAAACTGTACTGCACGTGACTATGCCAGATCAACCTAAATATTAACAAGCTCAACCTAAATATTTCTTATTTTTACAAATAATTTACGTAATATCGGTCACATGAAATTATTTTTGTTTTGACAGGATTTTTACTTGGCATAAAAAGCATAAAAGCATAAAAAGAAACCATTTGGCCCACAGCCCCTTGCGGTACCACTGTGGCACACTGTGGGGTGTGGTTGGACCCCGCTGCTGTAGGTCTTGAACACACTGTGGGGTGTGGTTGGACCCCGCCGCTGTAGGTCTTGAACACACTGTGGGGTGTGGTTGGACCCCGCTGCTGTAGGTCTTGAACACACTGTGGGGTGTGGTTGGACCCCGCCGCTGTAGGTCTTGTACACACTGTGGGGTGTGGTTGGACCCCGCTGCTGTAGGTCTTGAACACACTGTGGGGTGTGGTTGGACCCCGCCGCTGTAGGTCTTGAACACACTGTGGGGTGTGGTTGGACCCCGCCGCTGTAGGTCTTGAACACACTGTGGGGTGTGGTTGGACCCCGCTGCTGTAGGTCTTGTACACACTGTGGGGTGTGGTTGGACCCCACCGCTGTAGGTCTTGAACACACTGTGGGGTGTGGTTGGACCCCGCTGCTGTAGGTCTTGAACACACTGTGGGGTGTGGTTGGACCCCGCTAACTGTAGGTCTTGTACACACTGTGGGGTGTGGTTGGACCCCGCTGCTGTAGGTCTTGTACACACTGTGGGGTGTGGTTGGACCCCGCTGCTGTAGGTCTTGAACACGCTGTGGGGTGTGGTTGGACCCCGCTAACTGTAGGTCTTGTACACACTGTGGGGTGTGGTTGGACCCCGCTGCTGTAGGTCTTGTACACACTGTGGGGTGTGGTTGGACCCCGCCGCTGTAGGTCTTGAACACACTGTGGGGTGTGGTTGGACCCCGCCGCTGTAGGTCTTGAACACACTGTGGGGTGTGGTTGGACCCCGCCGCTGTAGGTATTGAACACACTGTGGGGTGTGGTTGGACCCCGCCGCTGTAGGTCTTGTACACACTGTGGGGTGTGGTTGGACCCCGCTGCTGTAGGTCTTGAACACACTGTGGGGTGTGGTTGGACCCCACCGCTGTAGGTCTTGAACACACTGTGGGGTGTGGTTGGACCCCGCTGCTGTAGGTCTTGTACACACTGTGGGGTGTGGTTGGACCCCACCGCTGTAGGTCTTGAACACACTGTGGGGTGTGGTTGGACCCTGCTGCTGTAGGTCTTGAACACACTGTGGGGTGTGGTTGGACCCCGCTAACTGTAGGTCTTGTACACACTGTGGGGTGTGGTTGGACCCCGCTGCTGTAGGTCTTGTACACACTGTGGGGTGTGGTTGGACCCCGCTGCTGTAGGTCTTGAACACGCTGTGGGGTGTGGTTGGACCCCGCTAACTGTAGGTCTTGTACACACTGTGGGGTGTGGTTGGACCCCGCTGCTGTAGGTCTTGTACACACTGTGGGGTGTGGTTGGACCCCGCCGCTGTAGGTCTTGAACACACTGTGGGGTGTGGTTGGACCCTGCTGCTGTAGGTCTTGTACACACTGTGGGGTGTGGTTGGACCCCGCCGCTGTAGGTCTTGAACACACTGTGGGGTGTGGTTGGACCCCGCTGCTGTAGGTCTTGAACACACTGTGGGGTGTGGTTGGACCCCGCTAACTGTAGGTCTTGTACACACTGTGGGGTGTGGTTGGACCCCGCTGCTGTAGGTCTTGTACACACTGTGGGGTGTGGTTGGACCCCGCTGCTGTAGGTCTTGAACACGCTGTGGGGTGTGGTTGGACCCCGCTGCTGTAGGTCTTGTACACACTGTGGGGTGTGGTTGAATCCCGCTGCTGTAGGTCTTGAACACACTGTGGGGTGTGGTTGGACCCCGCTGCTGTAGGTCTTGTACACACATGGCCGCGGATAGAGAGGTTGTTGATGAGATGTTTCTATATGCAACTACTGAAATGTGATGATAACTGCAGTGATGCCAACTGGACTTGAACAGCTGTTAAAGCTGTAGCACCTGGACTCACAAAACCTAGTACCATACAGAGGCTGTGTACAGAGGGCAGCATGAAGAATTCATGCAAAAAAAAAAAACTAAATGCCTACACATGTCAAATAATGCCAGAATTAGTGATTTACTGTATTGAAACATTTGTGTCAGTTGAGCCAGTGCCCCCGTTGCTAAGTGCCAGGTTAAAGTTCCCTTAGTACACTAGCAATGTCTAGACCATGGCTCAGTCCAAAATGGCATTATGCATACAACCTCGGACATACGATGGCCGCCATTTTACCTGTCTTATGACATGTCACATGATCATAGTTAAACACTCCAGTTTGAATTATGGGATAGGACCATGTGCTGCAATTACATACTTTAGCCTTTAGATACGTTCTTTTAGATCTGATCTTTAGGGGTTTGAGCTTTACACAGCATTGGTGAGGCAAGCTGAGGAACCCAGATATATGTGGTCTGGTTCCTCTGACAAGAGGTTACTTAACATTAATATTGATATGAATGACAATTAACACATGGTTAATTAACATTAATAAACATTGAGTGTAAATTAATGTAAATCCTTTCTAAGACTTAACCAGTATGACAGGCTTAGCACAGCTTCTTAACACAGGCAGCTTTTTAATGAAATGATTATAGTTTACATTCTGCTCAAGTTACCACGCGTTACAGCAGTCAGACGAGGTGTGTGTGGACAGCGGTGCTGACTGTGGTTGACGAGCATGCTGGTGTGTGTTCAGGCAGAGTTCACGGCCATGCGGGACCAGTACATGCGGGCGGGTGAAGGCTTCATCATCTCCTACTCCATCACAGACCGCCGCAGCTTTCAGGAGGCCCGCCACTTCAGACAGCTGATCCACCGCGTCCGCCGCACCGCCGACACGCCCGTGGTGCTCGTGGGAAACAAGTCAGACCTGGTGCACCTGAGACAGGTGAGGGGCATGATGGGATACTGCGGCCCTCCAAGAGGAGAATCGCAAACTTGCCGTTTAGTCTCGCTCAGTAATGGGGAGTAAATAATTTACAGGATCAGGATTCTGTTGATTGCCTTCTGTTTTGGTTCAAATGGTATTGATAGGAATTAAAAATTACATTTCATTCAGATGTCTTACCACAGGTTTAAAAATGCATCAAATATTTGCTGTTCTTTTGTCAAAAGTTCTAAAATGCATCCTCCTGTCCACCAGGTGTCAGTAGAGGAGGGAAAAGAGCTGGCGAGGGAATTCCAGTGTCCGTTTTTCGAGACATCTGCAGCACTGCGTTACTACATCGACGAGGTCTTCGCTGCTCTTGTGCGTCAGATCCGTCAGCGGGAGGCGGAGGTGGGGCAGGGCAACGAGAGAAAGAATCGCCATAGCAACTCCTTCTGGGGCCGCCTGAAAGCACCGTTCCACAGGAAACAGCACTCTGAGAACTGAGGGGCATGATGGGATAGCATGGTCCTCCAAGAGGAAGAGCAAGAACTTACTGTTCTGGTTGGTTCACGCCTGTTACTGCCATCTTTCACAGGGTGGTTTGGAAATGTCAAAGTAGAGAGCATTTTTTGATTACTTTTGATTTAGCACTCCAGATAATTTCATTATATTATTTAGAGACTAGTCTTTTATGTGCAGGACACAAACTTACATACATAGGCTACTTACGGTTATCTTTATACAAAATGTAGGCTGACGTAATAATACTGTAATATTTAGTGAAAAGTATTAAACTTGACAGTAATGTCTTTTTTTAATATATGGGCAGCATTTTTGAGGTTGACTTTCAGGAGATTTGTAGTACCTCAGTTTTTATTTAAGGGATGGAATAAGGTTGCAGAGGCTGGTAAGAGCTACGAAGAACAGCAACAGAACAGAGGTCACACCAGGTTAATGTAAGGGTGACAACTGTGAAAAAAAGAAGTGAAAGAGCGCGTGCAGTATGTGAAATGAGGAAGACAGAAACTGAGAAGCCGAGAAAGAAGAATCTGGTCTGTGTTTAATGGGTGGAAAGTTCACTTTGCAACAGAGATGCAGTAAATTTCTTGGCTGATAGAATATTAGTTTGAGTAATGTTTCCTTTCATCGTTAAGTTTTTTGTTTTGTTTTTTGTACAAAGCTCCTATCTGGGTTATGTTTGCATTGCAGCTGTAGACCGCAGTGAGTCGGCAGTGCTACCAAATGTTCTGACGGTATTAAGTTCTGTAAGAGAAGTTTGCATAAAACAAACAGCGAACTTCAGCGGCATATGCACACAAAGCTCATTGGGCTTTATTATTCACTTTTATGATTTACTTTTTTAAACCAGCAGTCACTGTTGTAGTGTTTTAATAAATAGATGAAAGGAAACCTTACTACTCCAAGATGGCATATGAATGTGACATAAACGTAGTTTTTATCTTACCTATGTTGTGCAATTGCTACACATAAAATCTGAATGGTATATCTGGTTATTGCTGCATAGTGCAAGTGCCAGCTTTTTTTTTTTTAGGTGTGAGACTCTTTCCCTAAATTGTGTGATCATGGATACTATATTTTCCTTAATTTATTTTCATCAGAGATTCTTGAATAAAATTGACGTAGTTTTCTGACGTTTCTCGTGTTTTTTAATTCATTTATATTTTACTGACGCCCTCTGATGGCTTAATGAAGTTTGGATTTGTTCTACAGTCATTGTTTTCGAACACAATTGTCTATTGAATACAGTAAAAAAGGTTTAATTGAGGTTTAATTAAATTTTGCTTTTGCCCTGGTCCTTTCCTCTGATTTACCCCATCCCCCTGATCTAGATAAAGCGGCACTGCGACATCGATGTACGACAGTAAGTTGAAGACCGAGTAATTTTGTCCCTTTTCGTTTGCCATCGGTAGGACGTCATGTAGTCATGGTTGAAGTTAGCTAGCAGGAACTATAGTGTAGTGTAGCCGTCGATCTGAATAGATCTAAGGACACAGGAGGGGTTTGCGAGTCTTTTATCTTCAGTTCTTATATATTGGATCTAAAAGCCCAGATCTAGTGCGTTAGGGCCCGACAGCTAGCTAGCTGGCTAACAGCTTTAGCATTCCTCCGCACCAGCTAGCCGCTAACAACCTAGCGCTCATTAGACTAGCAGCAGGAGAGGAACCGCACATGGAGTCGTGGGTGCGCTTCAGCGCCCAGAGTCAAGCCAGAGAGCGAGTGTTCAGGTACCACACCTGCACACCTGCATGTTGTTAACACCTGTATGTGTGGTTAACACCTGCTTCACTACCCATCACTTCACGACCAGATGATACAGTGTCGCCTAGCAACGCAATATTAATACCTACTTAAGATTAGGCATTAATACTTCTCAAGGAACTTTAGAACAACGCTAAGATGTTTACTTGGTGTTGTGTAAAGGAGGTGTTGTGCCTGTGATGTTTTGATCAGGGCTGCTCAGTACGCATGCGCGCTGCTGGGACACACCCTGCAGAAAGGAGGCGCGCGCGCCCAATTACTGACAACAATCAAGCAGCTGGAAGCTCACCTGAGTCTCACCAGGAAGTGTGAGTTCACGTGCTGTCCTTATCCTGCTCCTCGCATGCGATAAACTTAACTTAAAGTGCACTTAACTTAATAAGCACTTAATGTGCTTCTGTGTCTGTTTTTAAAATCTTTCTAAATATGTTTTAACGCCTGTAATCAACGTTCTGCGCACTCTGTCAGTGATGAGGTTAGGGAACTCTGCGGAGGCGCTGGAGGCAGCCAAGCGGGCTGTGCACCTGTCCGACTGCGTGCTGCGACTTTGCATCACCGTGGCCCATTTAAACCGGGCCTTGTACTTCGCCTGTGACAACGTGCTGTGGGCGGGGAAAACCGGCCTGCTTCCTCATGTCGACCAGAACAAGTGGAGCCAGAGGTCCTTCAGGTGAGTTCTAGCCTCAGATCAGGTTCAGGTGAGTTCTACCCTCAGATCAGGTTCAGGTGAGTTCTACCCTCAGATCAGGTTCAGGTGAGTTCTACCCTCAGATCAGGTTCAGGTGAGTTCTAGCCTCAGATCAGGTTCAGGTGAGTTCTAGCCTCAGATCAGGTTCAGGTGAGTTCTAGCCTCAGATCAGGTTCAGGTGAGTTCTAGCCTCAGATCAGGTTCAGGTGAGTTCTAGCCTCAGATCAGGTTCAGGTGAGTTCTAGCCTCAGATCAGGTTCAGGTGAGTTCTAGCCTCAGATCAGGTTCAGGTGAGTTCTAGCCTCAGATCAGGTTCAGGTGAGTTCTACCCTCAGATCAGGTTCAGGTGAGTTCTACCCTCAGATCAGGTTCAGGTGAGTTCTAGCCTCAGATCAGGTTTAGGTGAGTTCTAGCCTCAGATCAGGTTCTGGGGCCCTAAGCACAAGTTTGATACCTGAACTCAATGAACATTTGCGCTTGATTCTCCACTAGATTCTCCCTCGTTTCAAAATATATTTTATGCCCACCAACCCAAAGGTGTAGTTAGGGCATTTTTTGGTATGTTTGTGTGTGTGACATCGCAAAGTTTCAGCTTTTTTTTTCAGCTCCCCCCGAGGCTGGAGAGGGTTTTGTCATTATTTATCGTTTGAATATAAATTTCTGCTGTCACCTGCAGGTATTACCTTTTTGCGCTCATCCTTAACCTCACCCGGGATGCATATGAGCTACGGCTGCTGATGGAGAGAGAGTCTCGCAGCTCTCTGGCTAAAGGCTCCCTGGACAACAGCCCCCTCTCGCCCGACTCCCCCTCCCCGCCAGACCTGGTCCCGTTCCCTGCGCTCCCCCTGCAGATGGTCCAGGTGCGGAGGCAGCTGCACCTGCTGGTGGCCGTGCTCCGCGCCAACCCGCCGCTGCTCCTGGACCTGCTGAAGAACCTGTGTGATGTCTTCATACCGCTGGACAGGCTGGGGCTGTACGTCACGGGGCCGGGCGTCGTGGGCGCCTGTGGCCTCACTTCCTCCGTCCTCTCCATCCTCACCATCCTCTACCCCTGGCTCAAGCTCAAGCCGTGAGCTGTCTGCTGGAGCCACGCCCCCAGCCCCGCCCCCAGCTGTCCAGGGGCCGCTCTTGGCTGTGAGGTGGTCGTGGAGACGAGGAGCACTATTGAGTCTGTAAACACAAAACACCCAGACTGGTCTGCCCACAAGAAGTGAGGGAGTTGTTTGTGTGTGTGTGTGTGTGTGTGTGTGTGTGTGTGTGTGTTACATAAACGTGAGTGTGTCCCAGAAGCCTTTTGCTTCATTCTCAGTTGCTGGGTCCGTTTAGCTAAGGTTGTCCTCCTTCCTTAACAATACAGTCCAAACTACACTTTCCTTTCAGAACAGTCTCTGCAGAGAACAGTCCCCTAAAACCTGGTAAGACTTAATGTTTGGATTAAAATGTAATCAATCAGTACTGCAGCAGTGCTGAGTTTAGCAGTGTCATAGCCAAAACCCTCCCAGCCTACGGCTTCTGTAAACCAGGAGGATAAATGGTACGGCAGCACAAAGCTAACACACTTCACGTGCTCTTTAGAGGAAACGATGGCTGACCGTGTTCAAGGCGAGACTGCAGGAGTGCAGGTGCTCTGCTGGTTCAGTATTCCCACTCTGTGTTGGGGACACTCATTCATTCATCATCACGTTATTAACCATCATTTGCTTGGGAATTTTGATGATCTTGTGTTCATTTAAAAAAATGGTTAATCTGAAGAAGTCGAGTAATGATTTGCCATATTTTAAAAGGGTAATCCACCTCCAGGTTAAAACATTTATTCAAAAGGTTCAGTCTGCCTCACTGCTGTGTTGAGGCACATTTAATCTAAAGGGTTTTCAACACAACATTAAGGTTTTAATCTAATATTTTTGGGAAGTGGTTACTCTTGTACTTGCTCACCTGTGTCTAATCTACTGCAGGAAGTTTAGGGTTACAAGCTAATTTCACATTGACTTCTGAATTAATATGCTTACCTGAAATCATGTGGCTTAAATGAGCAATAAGTCATTATTACCACCAAAAAGTATCAAAGTGATTATTTAAAATTTAAAACCTCGCTCATTTATGGTCAGTAAACTGGATCCCACGCATGGAGGTGGCCATGTTTAAAATTTAGTACAGAATCTCTGAAATAGCCAGGCCACCAGGTGTCAGAATAATGGTTCTTTCAGAATGGGAAGAATCACTGGAACTCCTTTAACAGTGAATGGCAAAAAACTTTAAAAACCTTTAAATAGTTTTACACTGAACTTGTTCTAATGCTGTGAATAAAAACGAGTTTTTGGCGCGCATCTAGAGATATCTGCTGTTGTCAGCTAGCCTTTAGCATCTGGGCACTTCAGCCGAAGTTCAGCTCAGAGCTGAAACACTACTGAATTGGCAGGTTGCCTTTAATCCAGAGTAAAGAGGTCTTTCATGCAGAGAGAGTACCTAATCTTTCCTGAATGTTTATGCTATGCATTTGCCACAGTTGCCCTAATGCTGAAATAACCATAAGCCTGATTTTTAAAATAAAGGATACCTTGATATGTAGTGACTTGCTTGTGTTCTCTGTCCATTTCAATTATTGTTGGTAGTGCCAGCAGATTCATGTTATGATAATTCACTGCGTGTGTGGTGTTTAGTTAGTGGGTATTCTAGAACCTCATGCATGTGTGGTGTTTGGTTAGTGGGTATTCTAGAACCCACTGCATGTGTGGTGTTTGGTTAGTGGGTATTCTAGAACCCACTGCATGTGTGGTGTTTGGTTAGTGGGTATTCTAGAACCTCATGCATGTGTGGTGTTTGGTTAGTGGGTATTCTAGAACCTCATGCATGTGTGGTGTTTGGTTAGTGGGTATTCTAGAACCCCATGCATGTGTGGTGTTTGGTTAGTGGGTATTCTAGAACCCACTGCATGTGTGGTGTTTGGTTAGTGGGTATTCTAGAACCTCATGCATGTGTGGTGTTTGGTTAGAGGGTATTCTAGAACCTCATGCTTGTGTGGTGTTTGGTTAGTGGGTATTCTAGAACCTCATGCATGTGTGGTGTTTGGTTAGTGGGTATTCTAGAACCCCATGCATTTGTGGTGTTTGGTTACAGGGTATTCTAGAACCCCATGCATTTGTGGTGTTTGGTTACAGGGTATTCTAGAACACACTGCGTGTGGGGTGTTGGGTTAGTGGGTATTCTAGAACCCACTGCGTGTGTGGTGTTGGGTTAGTGGGTATTCTAGAACCCACTGCATGTGTGGTGTTGGGTTAGTGGGTATTCTAGAACCCATTGCGTGTGGGGTGTTTGGTTAGAGGGTATTCTAGAACACACTGCTTTATGATTCTGCTTCCCCTTCATAAAAAAATGTTCTGTACATGTAACTTCATATCCATAAGTATTTTAAAGTATCACTTTAAAATGTATAGTTGCAGAATTAAATGAACATGGCAAACCTTTTGTCAACGCTGTGACTCGTGGAGTCTTATAGTGGTGGGTAAGTAAGATCTCTGATGTCGTCCTTTAACACAGCGCTGCTATAATAGTCAGATGCTAAATGTGCTTTTCTGTCTCTCCAGTGCAGAAGGCAGGGGGTATCAGGAGTAATAATGGCATTATTGGTGCAACTATGGTGTAAAATAAATAGAACCAATTCGACTCACTGTATGTTATAGAGATAGTACAGCAAATAGCAAGTTTTTGGAAGAAGAATCTCATTGCAAATGTCATGCTCTTTTTTAACCTTAATATATTAGTAGAAATATACCGACTGTCTAACCATAGCCATTGTCATATCCACTAGGTGGCGCCCAAATTCTGCAAATTTTTGCAATTCTGGGAAAAGCGAAACAAAATCCAGTCCATGAAACACAACTGAAAATAATTACCTGCTTGAACCATTGAATACATTTTCACTTTAATAATACACTAACTTTAAATCTGTTTTTGTTCAACATGGTCTGGTAATAAAGACAAATGATCCAATTCGACTGGATCACTGTGTCCATGTGATCACTGGATCAGAAAGGGCCATGCCACCATTTGCGAGTAGGGTATGTTTTTCTATACAAGCCTGGCTGTCTGTCACTCTACTACTGGTTAATATTTGTAAGACTTTGTCCCAAAACTCAACAGTTTTTTCTTATGAAACAGAATCCTGACCCATCTGTTCCTGAGGTTTAAGACCAGTGCTTTCTTTGTCTGGAAAAGCTGTGTTGGTGGGTTTTGTTTGTGCACCCTGGACTGTGTGCAAATATTAAAAGCTCTGTCATTCCTACTCCAATAGTTTATTAGGGCTGTATTGAAGTGTGTGTACCCTCGTTTGTGGCAGCAGAGTAGCGCAGCCGACCACTTATGGCCCGATATCCTCACTGTATGACTCAGCTCGTGTGTTTGCCTGCTCACTTGTACATATGTAGGAGTCTTTATTCACCCCAGAGGAGCCAAGTCCTGTTTAACCTTTAGTTGAGTACATCGGGAGCTGCATTACTCCCAACAGTATGACTAACTGCCGCTTTGTGACGCTTACTCTCACACCTTGTTCCTTGTTCCTCTTTCTTTTTCTCTCTCTCCGTCTCTCTTTCTCTCACTCTGTGCCCGCCTTTTGCATTCCACGTGGCTGTAAAATGCAGGTTGCTTGTATTTTGCATGTAACTATTAGATGTCATTTTTTAATCTTTCCTCAATCTCTCTCTCCTTCTTTCCCTCCCTTCTATGTATTACTTTCACATTCTCTCCTTCACTCTTTCTCACGTTTTCTTAATCTTTCCCTCATGTCTTTTATGCTGTGCATTGCTCTCAGAAAGGATGGAGTGTGGTTGAAAGAGTGAGTGTGAAGGAGGGAGGGAAAGAGAGAGAGAGAGAGAGAGAGAGCGCGCATAATCAGTGATGTTGGACTGCCTTGTTTTACACATGTTTTGAAACTACTACAGTTAATGAAACAAGGCTACACCCCCCTGGATGATGTGTAAATGGTCAGTAATTGATTGTCTGTGTATTGTTTTCTTGATAGGCTCAGGCTCATAGCTGAGGTGCTCTTACTGCAGTCACTAGCTTTACCAGTTTATCACCTCAGACCCCCAACGCAGACATTTCAGAGTGAATCAAATGACTTCTTCACAACTTCTTGATTGTACGTGTGTGAGCAGACGTCATAAACATACAGATCCACCTCTAAACTCATCATCTTCTGGGTAATGGGAGTTAGCTGCAGTTTTTTACTTTGTCCTGAATAAAGGTGTTTGTCTGCCCTGTTTCCTTATCATGTAAACATTGCTATCAGATCTCCAGTGACTGAGTCTAGCAGCAGTGGTGGATGAATGGTTATGTTTGTGTCATGCCCGCACTGCAGAGTATCTCTGCCCACACTCCTGCAGTGCAGTATAGCTCCACCCACAGATACCAAGACCAGGTACGTGCAAAAAAAGCTTCTTCAATCACATGGTTGGAAACCTGAGCTATCTGTCCCAGACCTCATCTGTTAGCAGGTCCAGCTCTGAAAAACATTTGGACCATTAGTACTAGTGTACCACAAGGTTGTGTTCCCTCACCCTTGTTCTTCAGACTACACCAACAATTGCATCTCCAGAGAGCCAACCGTGAAAATCCTGAAGATTGCAAATAACACCACTTGGGTCTCGCCAATGGTAATGAGACTACAGGAGGGACGTTGACCAGCTGATGGCATGATATGATCAATACACTATATTGCCAAAAGTTTTCGCTCACCTTCCTTGACTCACGTATGAGCTTAAGTGACATCAGAAAGTTGGTGACTCCTTTGCACTATATGCTTCAGCATCCGCTGACACCGTGACCCGTTCTCTCACAGATGTGTGTAAAAACAGTCTGCGTGTCTAGGTGCTTAATTTTATACACCTGTGGCCATGGAAGTGACTGGAACATGTGATTCTGTTCGTTTGGATGGGTGATCGAATACTTTTGGCAGTATAGTGTACCTGCTGAAGAATGCACACATCGCTTCAGATGGTGCTGAACTTTAGACTGAACTCCCCTTCTCTACCCCCTCAACGTCAGTGGCTACAGTTTCCACTGTGGAGTCAGTCAGGCTCCTCGGCTCCACCATGTCCAGGGAGTTGGGCGCTCTCCATCACCAAGACAGGGCAGCAGAGGATGTTCAACCTGCCACAGTCCCTCATCCAGATCTACACAGAGATGATCGAGTCGTTTCTCACTTCATCAATAAGTGTCAGATTTCAGTCCTTTACATCAAAGTGTGAGACGAACTCCAGGACAGCGGAAACAGTCATCAGCTGCAGTCAACACTTGAGGGCACTCCCAGCTATTTCCATGGTGGAGAGCCATCAAACTCACAATCCAACACAAGACATGCACACAGTTTTGCCTCCAGAGCTGTAGTTCTCATAAACCACAGTATACACTAAAAACTGTGTTTACATAACTTATAAATATACTGTACTAATATATACTGTAAATAAAATTCAGTTGTGTGTTAAGATGTCTTAAGCTTCTGCTGCTAAACACATATTCAGCTCACTCGTTTCTTTTAAACTGACAGTACTCTTATGTTCTTTTTTTCCTTCTTTTTAATGTCTTTCTTTTGAATATATGTTCATAATCTTGTCTGGCTTTGTTAGTATGTTACATCATGCCATATGTGTGTGCACAGACCAAAACACATTGGTTATATGTCTAACGTACTTGGCGAAACAGCGATTCTGGTTCTGGATGGATGCTTCAGCAGCCGGCCTGCTGTGTCTGTCTCCATGGCGATGCATTTTGAGACGCGTGACACTGGCGACCACACTCACACTCACGCAGACACGTGACCGCGGACACGCATGAGCACGACGTCACAGCTGGGTACATGGACAGTGCATGTGTTGTGGATCGTAGGTAGACTAGAGCAAACATGCAGCATGTGTATATATGTATACTATGCAGTATTCAGCATGTAGTATGCTGTATTCAGCAAGCAGTGTGTAGAATGTGAACCATTATCTTGTTCCCCCTCAGCAAAATAAAACAAATTGAAAAATTTAAACTTAGACCTGGTGTGGTGCTTTGGCTCGCGTCCATTGTTGTGCAGAGCGGAGCAGGCTAGACAAATTCAAACCCCCCCAACCCAGCCCTGTTCAGCTGACCATCTCTGGGGGTTCAAATCATCACCTCCGCATGCCTCACCAAGCTGTGTGTGTCCCTGCAGTCTGGGACTGCGCGTGCGTGGCTGGACACGGGTCATTTCTCACAAAGAGCATCCCATGGAGTCATTGAAGACACAGAAATTGTTATTTTAGACAGTGAAATGGAAGTGCAGTTCCAAAGCACAGTCACAGCCTCCAGCTGCCTCACGTATTTCTCCTGGAACACACACACACCACCACCACCACCACCACCACATACTCTTTATGAAACACGCGCACAAATATTTTCTTTGCAAAATGCCCCAAATTGTTCCTGGACACTGCTAACAATCTTGAAACCACTGAGGTTTTGCATAATGCATTTTCAGCCTTGTTTTTATATAAGCGATTTTCTCACATTTAACTGCTATTATCAACCTAATGTGGTAAATGAGACCAAATGTTCCCGAATGCCACTGGGAGCAGCCGCATGATTGGCTGCTTGCTCCAGAGGTGCACGGCAGGACCGCAGGCTGCGGTTTGTTTGCATGTTAATGTCAGCCTGCTCCGACCCGACGGTCTATTAAAGTCAGCTGCAGGGGCAGGAGTTCGTTTAGCAGCAGTGATTTTAACCACACGTGTTGCGCTGACCTGGAAAGCAAGCGACTGCAATTAGAGTACACTTAATCTGCAGGAGCAATAGCAATACGAGGAAAGGCTGGGAAACAGGCCTGAACCAGCACTCCCAACTAAACTGAAAATACGCATCATTCCTTATCAATAAGGTTGTTGATTCTAGTCGCTAACGTATGATTCTCCAGTGATCCACTTTAAACATGTCACACCATGGTAAACTGGTAAAAAAGGCAACATGGGATTTAATTTGGGCAGAACATTTCTGCATACAGATTATAGGTTTAATTCTCAAATTCCATTGCTATTTCAGCATTTGTTTCTCTCTTCTCAACCCTGGATAAATTGGGCTAAGCTTCACCACCCTTGAGCAGTCACTGGCACTGCTCAACCCCCCCCCCCCCCCCCCCCCCCCCACCCACTCACCCCCCGGAACGTCCCACAATGCCGGGCAGACCCAGCTCAGTGGAGGTCGGTCTGTGCTGTCTGAGACCTCTACTCCTGGATTCAGCGGTCCTGGATCATCACATATGGTTCCAGGAACAGCTGGACTGTTACTGTACACCTGTAACATAAACCAAGATAACTGGCTAAAACAAGTGCGAATTGAAAGGCCGGTACTGCATCCACAGCTGGCCTGCTTTCTCTGGTCTGGGGTGGTCCAATTAAGCACTAATGGACCATGTAACCAACAGGCCACCTCCCAAAATAATTACTTTATGCATTAAATCCTTGAGGATAATTGCTTAATTTCTATTTTCTTGTGCACCTTTCAATTTTTGTGGTGAAAATTATTTCAACATTTGTTAATATGAGCACGCTATGCCCGTGACTCCTGTTAGTAAGCTAAGTATTTCGAACCTGTTGAGTAAGAAAGCTTTTCCTGTTCCCACTTCTCTTGCACTGATCTTGGAAGAGATTGTTTACTCACTTGTCTGTGCACAAATGCCAAATTATGCCGTTACTGGGTGCTCCTTAAAGAAGCTGCCCAACTCCAGGGTGTCTTACTCCTGTTGGTAAGAGTACCGTAGTCCAGGAAGGCTGGGCGCATGTGTATGTTGGGGAGGGGTCTCAGTTGAACCTTGTAGTGAAAGGCCTCAAACGTGACACTTCGTGATCACATTCCTCTCCCCCTTAGCATACCAAGATTTTATATGATGTCTAATGTAAAAAATAGTTAACCACTTAAGAGGATTTCTGTAAATCACTGGTTTATCCCTCTCTGTGGGCCTATTGCCTCTTCACAGCCTGCTGCTATGGCAAGAATGCCTGTAATGCAGCACTGATATTTGTGATCACTTTTGATCTTTATTTCCTCAGTGTTTGGAAAGAGCATCTTCTTAGGAAAAAGCGAAAGGAGTCACATGACAACAGATTTAACGTGAGCAGTTGGTGCTCAAGCTGTTGCTATATTCAGTCAAGACTCTTTCCTGCACAGTCATTGTTTAATATTTGATAACCGGACATTTAGCAAGGAGGTCAGTAAACAACTACTAAATTAGGTTGAACAACTAATCATATCAATGGATTATAAGTCTGGTTCTTAATGAGTGGGGGGGGGGGGGGGGGGGGGGTAGGCATTATGTACAGCATTATGGGTCCAATAGGTCACGTTTTCCTTTCCATCACTTCCCAACCCCAGGCCCAGACTCTTAGCCATTACAATTCAACTTTATCCACTCTGATCCACTGGGTTATTTGCTTGTGAGACAGTTCAAGTAGCTACTGTAGGGTTTCATGTGACTAATGTCTGTGTAATTAAGTCTGGATAATAAGTAGCCTACATATTAACACAGCACACAATGTTGGGAAGATTAGTAAAAAAAAAAAAAAAGGTTGCAGATGTACTCTATTGCTTATATTTACAGAAATCCAGGTCCAAGAATACTTACAGATTACAGAATTCTGATTAATTACAGAATCTTAGTAACATATGCTAGTTACATAGACTATAGTCTATTTTTATACCACTTTATTTACAAGCCATATTCACATTATGTGATCAACTGGGTGATTACTACTACTACTGCTACTATGACTACTATTACTACTACTACTACTACTATGACTACTACACCTATTATTACCACTACTACTACTAGTATGAATACAACAACTACTACTACTACTACTGTCCTAAGGCATTTGTAAAATCGTATAATGCAAAGTGCATCCAGTGGCCTTGCTGCCAGTCTCATGCAGTGTGAATTAAACCCATCACCAGTCAACCATAGTACAGAAACAGTCCTATCATTTGCACCTCCCACATTACAGGTTTGAGCAGTCAGAGGTCATTGACTGTCTGATTAAGACCAGCCAACTGGACGACACCTTGTGACTCAGGTGCTGTGGGCCAATGAGCAGTGCAGGTGCAGAGAGGATGGGTGGGCCCTGCCAAGACATGGAGCCAATGAGAGAGTGCCTCTGTACCCCACTGACTCGCCTTGGGTGGGATCATAGGTGAAGAATCCCAGGAATTCAGTCCAGTAGGGGACCTGGTTGCCTGCTGAAATGCCAAAAATGCCTGTCTGAAAACTTATTCCCTAATCCCTTTCTTTGTTTTATCTCTTTCACCTTATTTATCCCTCTACCTCTACCTGTCCCTCTATCCATCTCTCTTTCTCTCTCCTCTTGCCTCTTTCACTCCCTCTTCTCTCAGACCTGGAGGGACATTTTAGTTTTTGTGTTTGCGTTGCAGTGGAGTTAACTGACATTTCAAGAGTTTGGTACCACCATGCTGAGTGTGTGAATCGGTCTGAAGATCATTACCGTTCTTGCTGGTTAATGTGTACTGCACTCCCAGGTCTCTGTGCTCTGCGGGGGCCCTGCGGGGGGTCTGCTGGAGGTCTGGATTTGCATTGCTTCATATTAGCATTCGACGTGGCCCTTATTGTTCCATACAAGGTTAATCACATGTACGTTACTCTCCTCCTCCATAACTGACCAGGGAGGGCCTTAGAGTTATGGGAGGTCTGTTTGGGTTGGTTATTCAGCTCAAAGTCAAACTCACAATCCAAAATCGACCTCCTGCATGGAAAGCAAGCGAACTGAGTCTATGTCACACCCCCACTGATAATGTGGGACAAGTTTCTCTTTTACAATAACAAGCCAATGGAAATAAAGTACCATAGTTAGAGTTCGTATAAGCAAAAAGTAAAGACATAATACAAATGTATGGGTTGAAATAAAGTCAAATTTGTTTAAATAAGATGCGTGTCTTTGTGTGTGAATGTGACATGCAACGTAAAGGGGGTGGGGGGTGTTGGTATCTGTTCAAAGGTTTTCCTGTTTGTGTAGTTAGAGTTGTTGAGAGTTGCATTCCTGAGATCTTAAGATGGTGTTTAATTATTAAAAACACTCTGCTTGGGGTCTTACACTCACAAAATGATTCAACACCAAAATACTCACTTCCAGTATTTTAACATAGCTCTGAAACAGCTATGTCATGTAATCACTCTAGTGACAATGACTTGGGTGGAAAGCAATGACTAGGTGAGACCTCTAACTGTGGTCACCTCTAAACCCCTCCCTTTAGTTATGCTGCTATAGATTAGCCTGCCGGAGTCACATGCTAATCACTGACGTGAGATATGTACTGTATGTCTGTTTAAATCGATGGTTGTCTAAATTGATGTTCACATACTCAACCTGTATTTTATATCTTGCTTGCATACTTCTACCAAAGACAATTCCATACAAGCACCTAGGAGATGGTCTGGCTTGCCAGTGGATGTACTGATGCCGGGTTGGATGTGCCATTGCCGCAAGAGGACACGCTGATACCAACTCCTACCTGAGACTCACCATCTGCACTGAAGGGACTGTGACTACTCGGCTAGAGAACTATAGAACTATAGAACTATATTTGAACTATAAATACGGACATTTGCTAGTGGGCCGCCCAATGGAGGATGGGGTCCCTTTTGAGTCTTGGTCCTCCCTTCCTAATCCCTGCCACTGTCGCCTCTGGCTTGCTCTCTAGGCATCTGGACCCTTTGGATTGTAAAGCTGCTTTGTGACATGTGTTCTAAAAAGCACTATATAAATAAATGTAGCTTTGGCTTAAATGTATTTGACTTTGACTTTGAACTCTCTCCCACCCTGAGGGTCTACAAGCATTATCACTGCAACTGTTATTGCTACTATACCAGTCACCATCACTGATAGTATCACTGCCATCATAAATACCTCTATTATTACCATTATCAATACATTATCACTGCCATCATCAATACCTCTATTATTACCATCATCAGTACCCTATCACTGTCATCATCACTACTTCATCATTACCATTATAATTACCGTTATAATTAACTATTTTCTGATCCTGCGCTACATTCCCAGTTCATTTAAACTTGCAGTCATCAAACTGCTAATTAAAAAACCTGGTCTTAACCCCCAGGAACTGTCCAACTATAGGCCAATCTCTAATCTGTCATTCATATCCAAAATTTTAGAGAAAGTAGTTTCTTCACAGGCGGCATGGTGGTGTGGTGGTAAGCACTGTCGCCTCACAGCAAGGCGGTCTGGGTTCGATTCTCGGTCTGGGCTGCTCTGTGTGGAGTTTGCATGTTCTCCCTGTGCCTGTGTGGGTTTCCTCCGGGTACTCCGGTTTCCTCCCACAGTCCAAAGACATGTGTGTTAGGTTGATTGATCACTCTAAATTGCCCGTGAGTGTGTGTGTTGGCCATGCGGTGGACTGGCGACCTGCCTGTGGTGTACCCTGCCTTTGCCCGGAGATGCTGGGATTGGCTCCAGCCCCCCGTGACCCCGACTAGTGGGATTAAGTGGTTCAGATAATGGATGGATGGATAGTTTCTTCACAACTCTCTTCCTTCTTGCAGACAGAACATGTCTTAGAGTTATTTCAGTCTGAATTTAGACCCCATCACAGCACTGAAACGGCACTGACTAAAGTACTGAACGATCTCTTAATATCCTCTGATAAAGGACACATTTCTTTTCTCATACTGTTAGACCTCAGTGCTGCTTTTGACACCATTGATCATAATATTCTACTTAATAGGCTGGAGACACTCATTGGCATAAGAGGTCCAGCACTCTCCTGGTTCAGGTCCTACCTGACAGATCGTTACTAATTTGTACTAGTAAATAATGAATGCTCAGGGCATTCTAAAATATGGTGTCCCACAAGGATCTGTAATGGGCCCCATATTATTCTTATTATATATGCTACTATCATTTGTAGGCATGGTATTGGCTTCCATTGCTATGCAGATGATACTCAGTTTTATATATTTTCCAAAAAAAATGCACTAAGGCTGCATTTTTCCATTTACGTAATATCGCCAAGCTGAGACATTTAATTTCATTAGCTGATGCAGAGAAGCTGGTCCATGCTTTTGTCTCCTCAATATTGGACTACTGTAATGGTCTTCTAATTGGATGCTCTAAACAGTCCATAAAGAATCTACAACTTGTACAAAATTTTCTCCTAGTTCCAAAAATATGTAAGACTACAGCCAGAGGCAAAGCTTTCTCCATTAAAGAGCTTCAATTATGGAATAGCCTTCTAGCTTCAATCCGAGATTCTGACACAGTTCGAATCTTTAAATCTAGACTTAAGACTTACCTATTTAATCAAGCCTTCAACTAATATTCCCCTTGTAAGGCAGGGTTGCCAACTTTTCAAGATGGAGTGAGATTTGATCTTGGGGGGGGGGGGGGTGTAAATTGGACACAAATTAATTATTATATTGCGATCGATCAATCGCCAGTGGTTGGAGAACTAGTAACTCATTGAATCATAGATGTACTGTATATAAGACATAAATAAATTCGATTTGTGAAGACATTCAAATGCGTGTGTCTCACGCTCATTGCGTGAGAGTTGGCAACCCTGGTAAGGTGTAGGGGCTCGGGGTCCCCCAGACGTTGAGATTTCTGGTAATCTGAGATGTTTATGCTGTCATTCAGCTGTGTCATGGCATCACTCTAGTTGTGACAATGACTTGACTGGAAAGCAATGTCTCAGTGAGCCCTCATGCCTGTGGTCACCTTTGAACCCCTCCCTTTAGTTATGCTGCTATAAATTATCCTGCAGTAGTCACATGCTAATCACTGGCACGTGAGCTATGTACGTTTAAATCAATGGTGGTTTAAATTGATGTCCACACACTCAGTCTTTATTGTCTATCTTTTTGCATGCTTCTACCCAAGACGATTGCATGCAAGCACCTACAAGCAGTGGTGGACGAAGTACACCAATTATGTACTTGAGTAAAAGTACAGTTACCTTGCATTGAATATTACTCAAGTAAAAGTAAAAGTATTCACCTCCATTTTTTACTTGAGTAGAAGTACAAAAGTATCTGCCTTCAAAAATACTTAAGTATTAAAAGTAAAAGTAAAAACCTTTTTTTTCTTAGCGTCACATCAAAACCCCTAGGCCTACTCGATCAAAAGGTGAACAGGAAACAGTGCCTTATTTGCCTAGCAAACACAAAATACACAAAACTAGCCTATATTATCCTCACAACATTCATCTCCAAACTTTATCCATATTAATAATTCACACTAGAAAGGTAGACAAGTGGACAAACAGTTTAATATTCACCACCAAACAGAACAATAATTTCGAACCGGCCACTTCAGTCCTAGCTTGGGGGACTTTTTCTGAGGTTCTACGTTGTCCACCACATGGCGGGACAGGGAAGCTAGAAGCTCTAGCACCTAGAACTAGAACTGTGTGCAGCCCAACCAACTGAACTCATAATATTAAACTTGGCCGAATAATTAATATAATAATAATCAGAGTTGCCAACTCTCACGCAATGAGCGTGAGACACACGCATTGACTGTCTTTACCAGAGACCGTTTTCACTCGCACTACACTTCACATACATCCGATTTCTCACACTGAAAAAAATCTAGTTTATTTACCTCTGATCTACATCTATGATTCAATGAGTTACTAGTTCGCTGTGGCGCCAACCACTGGCGATCGATCGCGACATAATACTTAATTTGTGTCCAACAATTTACACTCGCCGCCACCCCCGCCAACATTTTACACACATGCCGCCGCCCCGCCCCCCAACCCTGATAATAATAATTTTAATAATAATTTTGCTTCGCTCATATTTACTTGCCTTCGCCTCCCTCATATGAATAAATTGTGAAGTTCGCTTCGCTTGGCCAAATTCGCGTGTATGTGTCCCCGGCTTTAACGTTTGATGTGGGAGTCTCCTGTGTTAAACTGGCGCTTAGCATCTCCACAGATTGCAATTCGGGTACTAGCACATTGCTTTGGATAAAAGCATCTGTTAAATGTAGTGTACTTCAATGTGATATAATTAACCGGGGTATATAAACCTACTAATCTAATGGTGAACTTACTTCGATGTGTTTTTTCAAGTTTGACAGCGAGTTCATAAATGATGACAGCGATGTGTTCTTCGGAATGCAGAGGAGGAATACGAATAATTCTTCTTTTCGAGGAATACAAACACTTCGGCTAAATAAGGCCAGGGGTGTTGGGGGAAGACATCTGTTGCAGCCATGTCAGATCCTCAGCCATTTAGCGTACAAATCTTAATCTCTTACTGAGCGCTGATTGGTTATAGTCTGTGACATGGTACACTTTTACCTTTCGGTATTTTATTAAACGTTGATTTAAAAATGAAAAAGGAACGACATGTTTCTGTAAATGTAACGAAGTGAAAAGTACAAATTTTCGCTTTGAAATGTAGTGAAGTAAAAGTATAAAGTCTTACCAAATAAAAGTACTTGAGTAAAGTACAGATACATGGAAATGTTACTTAAGTATAGTAACGAATTACATTTACTTAGTTACTGTCCACCACTGCCTACAAGCACCTGGGAGATGGTCTGACTTGCCAGTGGATGTACTGATGCCGGGGTTGGATGTGCCATTGCTGCAAGGGGACGTGCTGATTCTAGATGCCTACCTGAGGCTCACCACCTGCACCGAAAGGACTGTGACTACTTGGCCGGGGAACAAGAATCATAACTTTAACTGTAGAACCACCTTTTGTCTACAAATACGGACTTGTGCTAACGGGCCATCCAATGGAGGATGGGTTCCCTTTTGAGTCTTGGTCCTCCCGAGGTTTCTTCCTAATCCCCACCATCATAGGGAGTTTTTCCTCACCACTGTCGCCTTTGGCTTGCTCATTAGGGATCTGGACCCATACAATTGTAAAGCTGTTTTGTGACAATGTGTTGTAAAAAGCGCTATATAAATAAATTTGTCTTGACTTGCCTTGACCATTATTAATACTCTATCACTGCCATCATCAATAGGTTGTTCTGAGTGTCCCGGTTGCAACAACAGGGTATAACCAGCAGGTGCTTTGCTGTGTAAATATCATCACCTCACTCACCATCTTGGTGATCACCGTTCACACACTTTGTCTCTGCAGTCATATGCTTACCCAAAGAATCTCAAGGATAAAAGTTAAAGGAACTACACCAAGACTGAGAGGCTGTTACCCTCTTTTTCACTGCCGTCTCAACACTCACAAGTTAAAAGGTAAAACTTACAATGTGATGCTTTTGGATATACACTAACATGAGAGAGAGAGAGAGCAAGAGTGGCAAAGTGGAAGGCAGTGGAGAGAGAAAGAAATGGGGCAAGATTAGGAGGGAGAGAGATAGAGAGAGGGAGAGAGACAGAGAAATATAGAGAGATAGATAGAAGAGGAGCTGTACACATTATGTTGCATGTAGACCAGTTATGACATTTCTAAATGACATCTACGAAAACCCTGTACTTGCTTATAAAACATAATAAAATGAGACTTGGTTTGTGGTCTGCTGCTATTTATGCTCTTTATTAAACTAGTAAGCAGGTGTGTGTTTATGTTTTAAACAAAACACCAGAAAAGGTTACCAAAGCAATAACCAAATATACCAGGTGTTTTGTCCTTTGTGTTGGACATGTTGGGCAAAATCACTCCTGAACTGTGGAAATGGGCCACCATTGGTCAGTTGGGCTACCTGTAAGTCCGCCCACTGCAGCTCTGAGCTAAGGCACGATCAACGTGCCACACGTGCTGCTCAGAGAGATGTTTCACCACCAGCTGCTGAACATCTGTGTTAACCCCAGTGTATTGATCATACCAATGGTCCATCACATTAAAGCAAGGTAGTTTGCTGGAAGTGTTCAGAGTCAGTTTAGGGGTTACAGACTGCTGTTGATGTGTTCAGTGTTATCAGAGCTCAGAGTGAAGCATCTCCTCCCTGGTCTCTCCATGTTGCATGCTAATGGGAAATGGAGCAGCTGTTTGCAGCTGAGAGTCAAGTAGCTTAATGTAATATGAAGTCAGGTACACACCTCAGTCTGGTCTCACAAGGCCATCACCTCAGTTCTGATTAGATCAGACCTCTTAATCCAATATCCACGTTTTCCTCTCCACGTTTCATCTGAGGCTACCATAATGCTCACATCATTTGTCTTAATTCCAGTGTGTGTGTGTGTTGCTTTCCACGTATACCTCTTCCTGTCCTCATAGGTGGACATGTTCTGCATCCTGTAACGTTTTGATGTGTGTGAGTGATGTGGTCCAGACAGCAAGCCCAACCGCTGGTCCCGTGGTCGTGGCCGAGGGAGAACACCCGCTCCTCATCTGGGACCACGGGTGGCAGAGGGGCCCTTGGCCTGCACTGGGCCCTGCTGCCTGTGTGTGGGAGCGGACACGTGGCTAGCCCGTGTGCAGGGCACCCCTGTGTCTCTGCACTGTCCACTAGCCTCGTTCATGTGTGGACGTGTGGACATGGGTGGTCCCACCTCTTTACTCAAGCCCTGGAAATGAAGAAAAGAACAGGGGGAGGTGGAGGAAAAGGCCAAGGCAGAGAGAGAGAGAGAGAGAGAGAGAGAGAGAGAGAGAGAGAGAGAGAGAGAGAGGGAGAGAGAGAGAGAGAGAGGGAGAGAGAGATAGGGAGGGAGAGAGAGAGGGAGGGAGAGAGAGAGAGGGAGGGAGGGAGGGAGAGAGAGAGAGAGAGAGAGAGAGAGAGAGAGAGAGAGAGAGAGAGAGAGAGAGAGAGAGAGAGAGAAAACATAGGAATCTGGGACCTTGTTGAAATAAAAACAGAAAACAGAATTACAGCAATTCTGCTCCCTGAGCCGTAGAGAGTAACGAACAAGAAATGTCTTAATGAGAAGCTCCTTCTCTCTCTCTCTCTCTCTCTCTCTCTCTCTCTCTCTCTCTCTCTCTTTGTCTCTCTCTCTCTCGCTCTTTCTTTTGCCTCATAATGGCAAATGAATTAATGAAAGCAAATACTGAACATTCAGGAACAATGTTTTGATGCAATTACAGAACCACTGGGTTAAACCATCTACGTTTAAATACACACACACACACACACAAATACATGGAAACATTCCTCAGAGAGTCTGGTCCATATTGACATGATAACATCACACAGTTGCTGCAGATTTGTTGGAGATTCCATGATGTGAATCTCCCGTTCCACCACATCCCAAAGGTGCTCTATTGGACTGAGATCTGGTGACTGTGAAGGTCATTTGAGTACAGTGAACTCATTGTCGTATTCAAGAAACCAGTGTGAGATGATTAGCACTATATGACATGATGCGTTATCCTGCTGGAAGTAGCCATCACAAGATGGGTACACTGTGGTCCTAAAGGCACGGACATGGTCAGCAACAATACTTAGGTATGGTCTGTGGCATTGACACAATGCTCAATTGGTACTAATAGGCCCAAAGTGTGCCAGGAAAATATCCCCCACACTATTGCACCACCACCAGCCTGAACCATTGATACAAGGCAGGATGGATCCATGCTTTTATGTTGTTCTGACCCTACCATCCGAATGTCGCAGCAGAAACTGAGAATCATGATACCATGCAACGTTTTTCCAATCATCTATTGTCCAATTTTGGTGAGCTTGTGCGAATTGTAGACTTGGTTTCCTGTTCTTCGCTGACAATGTTTGACGTGTTTTGTGTGTTCGGAGATGCTCTTTTGTATGCCTCAGTTGTAACGACTGGTTATTTGAGTTACTGATTCGACATTTGCGTTAATGTGCAGTTGGACAGGTGTACCTAATAAAGTGGCCGATGAGTGTATATATACTGTGGATCCTGGTGAATTACGTTATTTCTGCCTGCGCGGTTTAACGGGTTTAATGTGATGTTATGTCATTATGCTCTGTGTTGTGTGTGCCGCACTAGAGAGGTGAACTGCACGTAGGAGGAATGTGGCTGCGATTCAGATGTGTGTGTCAGAGGTTGATGTGGTGATGGTGGTCTATAGTGATGTCATTAAAGAATGACGAAGTGTGCTGAGCTACTCGTAGCATAGCAACAAGGGTTTCCGTGGCCATTTCCGTGCCAACCAAGGCCAGGCCCACGCCTCCTCAGTGGGACGTATTACCCACAGGACTCTGCTCTCTCATATCTCTGTTTCTCGGTCTGCCACAACATAAATGTTCTACAGATGATTTTGTTAAGATCAGACTTACTGTATATATACACAAACACACACACAGCTAAAAATACTCTACAACTTTAAATGGAAGGTTGTACTGTATAAATGCAACCCCAAAGCTATAAGCAGAAATACAATTACACCCTGCAGTTGTGCAGAATTAAACATTTTTACTCAGAAAACCATCAAAACAGATTTATTATTTAATTATGACCCAACCAGTGATAACGTAGCAGTGTCCATTGCTACTGTCATTATTTCTTTCTTTCTCCACACCCTCTGCCTCCAACACCATCTCTAACTGAAACTGAGACCACACTGCCTGGACAGTTATTTGCTTTGGTCCAATCAAGGAGTTGGAACTCAAGCATATAAACATATATGGTAACATATAAGGCAAGGTGAGGTTTGAATTTTAGGTGAGGAGTTTAAATGGGATGCGTGTTTGTGCGCAAGAGAGAATGTGTGTGTGTGTGGTGGGGTGGAGAGTGTTATGGCTACAAGGGACCACAAGCTGCTGGTGTCTGAATGTGTGTGTGTGTTTGGGGGAGGGGGGGGGGGGGTGAGTGTGTCTCATCTGATTAGTGGAGAAGATGAGGGATCCACAAAAGGCCAGAGATTACAATGTAAGCAATTGTGTGATTTTTGTGTTTTTGTTCAGACACTGAAAACCAGAGTGTTGCCATGTAATTGCAGAAATGCAACACCTTGCCATAGAAGAGAAGGGGGCATTTCAGCTATGGTGTGTCCAGTGTGTGGTCAGCAGCCATATCATTCAGTATTTTGTCACTGAGAAAAAAGCTTTGTGCAATGCCTCAGTCTGTCTGTGTCATTCAGTCATCTAAAGTTGACTGTTTAATGTTCTCCTTTGTACACAGCTTGTGCTTCTCAGTTTATGGAATGTAAAATACACTTTTTATTCAAGTCATATTTCATTGCATTTTTTTATTATAAAAGTCTTATCCACAAAAGGTTCTCTTAATATATATAACAACCAATATACAATTTATGCTCAACAGCTTAAAAAAAGGGCAGGTCCTCTTGTCCAAAACAGTCCCGAAGGCAACGGATAAAGTCTGAATCAATACATCCTGAGCTTCTAAAGAACATTCAAACATTAAGAGATGTACATAGCCATAGGCCTACATGGGGATGATTCAGGAGGTTCTATTCTGTCAGTTATAATTATGTCTAGTTTTGCATAGTCCAAAAAAGAGAGGGTTTTTATGCCTCAGTCAGGATGAATGTGTAGCTTGAAAGACACGTTCACACACAACTCTCAAATCATGGTTCAAAACGCCAAACATTTGAACGTTCCCAGAACATTCACATGGTCCAGCCGCCATCGGCGGAGTCTTGCTCCAATATGGATACCTTAAACGGACAGCAACGGGGCTTTCTTCTTTCGCAAAGAAGTGTTTATTCGGTCCGCTTCCTCCCAAAAACCGCGGACATGCTCCTCACAATCCCTTTGAATCCGGCAGCACCCTTCTTGAGCGCTCTCGCCTCGCGTATGAGGTCGAGCAGCTCATGAAACACCATCACCACGCCGTGGTACGTCTCAGCCGCGGATATCTCAAAGAAGCCGCAGTCGGCGGAGAGCGCCAGGAGCCGTCCTTCCTCGCCGGACACCGCTCGCCGGTGCTGGAGGTCTCGCTTATTCCCCACGATGATGACCGGAGCCGTGCTGGAGAACTTTGCCTTTGCTTGTCGGATGCGCTGCACCTGTTGCCTCGCCACGTTGAAGCTCGCTCGGTCGCAGATGCTGTAGACCAGAATGAAGCCGTCCGCCCACTGGAGCTGCCGGTCACTGATACGAGCCGCTTCTCCTCCGTTCTGGACCGAACACATTTATATAAGCTCAACTGCACTGCGTGCCTCCAAGGCGTTATGATCTTGGTGGGAAAGATTTGGGAGGTTCTTACCTGTGCACAAAGCGAGTCCCAGATATTGAAGCAAACATCCCGACCGTCGATCTTGTCACAGTGGCTGTATATGGATTCTGTTGAGTTAAACCAACTGGTCAGTAAAATTAAAGATAAACTCAGATTAAAAACACGTTCATTGTCTGTCGTGTTCTGCTCACCTATGTCGCCGTATTCCCCAATGAATCTTCTGGTCAGGAAACGCACTGTAAGTGCTAACAGACAGGGAACAAGTACTTTAGACACACGTCCGAAACACATTCTCGTGTACCAGAGCATAAAAATGCAGTTAAAACACGAACTAGTGAAGAACTGGACCTCACCGGACTTTCCGACATTCTCCGCTCCAAGCAGCACAATATTCGCCTCCACTTTCTGCAGATTTCCTTCCATGGTTCTGCTGCTTTGGCGAGTTCGAGGGTTCACCTGGACGACCATTTGTGAGGCGGGGAGGTGTGTGGATGTGTAGTACCGCACACAACACTTCATAACACCAACTCACCAGCAGCAGAACCTTAAATATGCCCGAACCGTGTGGGCGTGTTTCACGCTGGTCAGTACGGGTCACGTCCGCCTATAGGAACTGTAACCCACCCTCACCAGAACCAGTGACATTATAACGGCACAAAAACAATGTGATGTGAAACCGCTATATGAATAAAACGAACATTGTCATATTGTAAATAAATATTTGGTCAATTACATGTAAGCCCAGACACTCACCAAAGCTCAAAATGAAAAACAATCGTTTGAACAAAAATATATAGCTAACTTATTCACTGGTCTAGGAATTATACTCACTGGTATTGTAAAAAAATTATTTATTTGAATTAACCTGTTCATTTCATTAAGAACCAGCGTGTAATGAAGACAACAGATAGTGTTGCAAATGACCCGAATTGCACATGAATGCGATTCGACCCTTAGCGAGTCGTTAAGAGTTTAATTATCAATGGGGTGGTTGTTCCGAGAACGAGAGACAGGTCTGGACTTGTACGAGCCCCGTTTTATTTCACCATTCAATCTGAACATCACTCACTACTCTTCAGAGATGCTACACTTGGTCACACGTGAAAAATACAAGCAAGGAAATAAAATAAAACTACACGCGCATGCAAAAATCAGGAAATCTATAGATTAGGTCTGAGAATTAACAGTAATTACAAAACAAATTTGTAATTTCATTAAGCAAAAAAAGAAAAAAAAAAAAATCACAACGCCCCTTTCACCCATCATAAGTGATCATAAAGTAAAGGTTAAAAACAAACAAAAATCGTCATAAATTTAATGTTTTGTTTCTCTGGCTTTGCGCATTTCACTGAAGATACTCTACTTGGCTGTGTATTTGTGTTTCTGGGTTGTCTCTCTTTCAGCTGGGTAGGGGTCCTTCAGGAGGGAGGGGTGAAGGCTCTGACCAAACACTCGCCGCAGCTCCTCGGAGAAGAACGTCTGAAGGCGCTTCACGCGCTGCTCCGCCTAGCGGTCAGATGGCAGAGGTACAGAAATGAGAAAGTGGGTTAAATCGGTAGGTAGCATTTAGGTAGCCATCAGCTCCTATCAGCTCTTGGAAGCAATGTGGGTGGGTAGGGGCCACTTAACATTTAAAACTTACTGGGCAAATCAACATCACCGTGGAGCAAGTTGGCAAATTTAAAGCAAAAACAAGATTTGGGTTAGTGTTAGTTTATTTAGTTTAATCTTTTCAGGTTTAAATTGCTAATGTAGCATTAATGTGTTAAATCTAAAGACATTGAGCCAAAGTTAGTTTACTGTACATATTCCATATGTGCTATTTATAAAAAAAAGAATCAGCAGTGAGGTTAAATACCAAACAGATTGCCATGAGATTAAAATGTCTGCAGAAATAATCCACAATGTGGACAGCAGAGCTCCTGTGTGTTCATACTGGGGACATTATGGCACAGTACAAAGAGTTCCGTCACCGACTCTTGTAACAGCTCTTACATACATGTACATACAGTTCCACAGGCATTTCAATGACAAAAGAAGCCTGCAGGGAGTCTCCATTACAGTCTAAAAAGGTGGCAAATGGGCCATTTAAAACAGGGGGAGCAGGGTGCAGTGGTTACTGAATGACTAGCTACTGAATGATGGCACAGACAGGAATGCAGCATGTCCAGCCTTTAACATCATGTTACAAGCTTATGCACCAACTTCAGACATCCTGCCTGCCACACCATATACGCGTCTCCATCCACGCAGCCATTGAAATGAAGAACAAAACTGGTGAACATGATGGGCGGGTCGCTCAAGCAGTGGACAGGAAGCCTCTCGCTAACCACAGAGAAGATGTGCATACCAGCGGTGGAAGGAGCCACGCCGTGCAAGATACCTGTGAGGATGTTAGCCGCATGTAGAGGAGGAGCCAGACGTCGTGGACAAACTCAGCGGGCGTGCGATAGGGCGGCATCACCTGGCGCAGAAGACGTCTCCGCACCAGAGTCACGTCAACGTAGTGGTCGGCACGCGAGGGCATCTGAACACAATGAAACCAGACCACAAAGTTTCATGGTTCATATTTTACATTTACATTTATGGCATTTGGCATTTTTACAATCTATTAATCAATTTCTCAAATCAAATCAAATATATTTGTATAGCGCTTTTCACAACATATGTTGTCACAGGTGTGCTTGTGTGCACTCGTGCGTACACATACGAGTTTGTGTTCACATGTCGCTTACCTTAACTGACCTGTTGAGTGTTGAGCTTTGCTTACTACAAGTAAGCGAGAGCAGCAGGTATTCGCATTTCTGTCCAGGAGACACGATATCAAGGAAATGATTAAACATGGCAGAGTACACAACACCGCCAAAATGGTGTCTGATAAAAATCTGATAAACTAGGTACTAAATATTGTGTGACTTTCACCCAAGCAAAAACATGGTCCAGAATGTGTGCAGAGATTCAGGAAAAGCTCGCACCTTCTGATCAGACAGGCTGAGACTTGAAAGGCCATCATGTTTCGGGTAAATCTCATGGTTTTCAACATGAGAAAGATCTCTGCACAGCAAACACTGCCACCACTTAGTACTGTATGGGTAGAGATATAGCCAGCAAGCGGAGGATACAGTGAAAAGACAAAACAATGAAGAGAAAGTGATGCACTGAAACATAAGAGAAATGGTGAATTATATTGAGAAAATTCGCATTGCCATGAAGGATTAAAATTATAGGCTGTGGGTGACATACTTGTTTAAGCTGTTCACTGGCGGTATGTGACACTGTCTGTGGAACGCTCTGCAGCACACAGAGCACTGCAAGAGTATACCAGAGATCTTGCATACAGCGCAGTTCACCTTGTTGGCCAACAGGGGGCAAGAGGGGTCCTGGCATCCAGAAAAAAAAATGAGGTGTAATGCATGAAACTGAAAAAGCATTTTTGAATAAACAATGTAGTTCAGATAATAATTTTCTGAAGTGTTTGATAAGGTAGGTGTGAGTGTTTCAGTCTTGACTAGGTAAAAAAAAAAAGAAAAAATAAAGGGTATTTCATTCATGCACAAAAAAAATCCTGTGATTGGGCCGAGTACCTGTTCCCTCTCCTGGACCACACTAAGGTGGAAGTTATTGCTTCCCTCTGTTTGCACACGCAATACAGGGGCCGGAGAACATGGTGCATAATCAGGAATGGACAATCGGCAGACTGACACATCAGGCAGCCAATCCCTGCAGGAATTACAGTAAAATGCAAATGATGACACATCAGTCCTTACACAGGCACAAATGTGTGGGCTTATGCATGATATGCAAAATAAATGCAAACATGCTTAAAACACATCACATTAACAAACCGTCATATTAACAATGACCAAATAAATGGTCTTATTATCAAACAAATAGCCATGAAATCAACCTCTCACCTCCCCAGTGACTTCAGGACTACAAGATTGCCTGAATATGAGGAATTAAAAAGATGTAAATATTTAACTTAAACAAATCCTTATAAAACCATACCCAGTTTAGCCCAAGATCCACCTTACAAAATTCACATATTTCAAGTCATAGTTTCTTTATTGTCAGCACCGCAGAACAAACCGTACGGAGGTTTGAAATAGTATTTCCCTCCTACCCAGGTGCAGCAGTAAACATTGAATATGAAATAAAAAAAAAAACACACAATAAACATTAAATAAATAAACTAACTAAACTAAATAGACTATAACATTAAATAATCTGCCAAATAGACATTAACTAAATAAACGAAGTAAACAAATAGACTAACATCAAGTAAGAGACTAGACCGGATTGTACTGCATTAACTTTTGTAGTATATTTCACATTGGTTAGAGATTTATATTTAAATTTGAACTATATTATGAAATCATTCACATATACACAGTAACCTGCACAAACTTAGTTAGAATAAATCCTCATATTTAAAAAATGTTTTGGTCTTAACACTCGATGAGACTGAATGTAGAGGTTATGTTCAGAGTACATGAAAACCAACAGCAAACGTGTAAATTTCACCTCACCATCATTATCTCTGATCTTCATTAAAGCCGTGTCATTGGCATCATCTTCCTCCTATGGTGATTAAAATGAGGAGATATATAAATGCAATTAGTAACAAGGAAACTGGTCTAAACCCGTTCAAAGTCCAAACAACCTTGGCACAAGGTCAGCGCTCTGGGCTTGTGGTGTTACCTCTACAGGGAAGCAGTAGCTGTTAATCACCTCAGGAGTACTCAGGTCCATCTCTGCATCGACCTTTTCGTCTTTAACAGGGACGCTTGTCTGGCATGATTTTTTGGCTGTTTTGATCGAGTCACTGAATTCAGCTTTGCTAGTCATAGTTTTATGATTATTATTGGTCTTTTCCTGGGAGTGCTTGACCTCATTTGTGCCGACTTCAATACCCTTTGGCAGTTTGACATGGTTAGCTGAGAGAAGATTGTCCGTTGTTAACGGCGATGTCACGCATATTGTTTTTAAACTGTCCTCAAGAGAGTCCTCACTTTCCTGTAGGTCACGGATGCCTTTGTGTGGACTGACCACAGCACCCTCTCCATGATTGAGGCTCTGCAGCTGAGAGTCAGCAGTAGATGGACTATAAGTCATTGGTATCCGATTGTTGGCTTCAAGCATTGTGATGTCACTTCCTGATGTCATGACGTTTGGCAGCGAGGGCGCCCAATTACCAGCAGAAGAGCTACTACTGGAACAAAATGGTTGAAAGCTTGCCGGAAAAGAGCTGAAATGTTTCTCAAGCCTGTTGGTATTTAGTGCACCTGCATAGTTTGAAGTTGAACTCTCTGGAGAGAAACGGTGGTAGATTGGCATTGTGTTAAACTCCCTCTCTCTGAGAGGCTCACTTAATATCCGTCCTCCTTGCTTTGATTGGATGAGGACCGCGTTGATGCCCTCACTTACCAACAGGTCACTGACGGGTGCATCAGGCACTGTCGATGTGGGCTCCATTTCATGACCACACCTCCCCCCCTCATTAGTAGGTGCCCTGAGACAGGTCGAGTCAGCTTGGGTTTGCACAAGATGCAAAGGACCAAAATTAGGTTTAGCAGATGAAATGTATTTAATTTCCTTCAACAAATCCCTGTATTGGCAGCCGTTATTTTGGTGAGGACTGTTGATGGTTGTTCCATAAGGTGGGGTGGCAGAGAGAGTCAGCCATGCAGGTTTACTGGACAGGACAGGTGATGCAGGGGCGGAGGCACAAAAGGTGGGCGGAACACGTCGTGATGCTGCAGAGCTACCGAACGGAGGAGAATGTTTCTTTTGCGTTAGAGGTTTCGTGGTGGTCTGGGAAAGATGGGCACCGTCGCTGGGGTGGTAGGGGTGGTAGGACCACGAGCGCTTCAGCTTGGGGTAGTTAGAATGCTGGTCAGAAGAGACCAAGCTGAGGCGAGCACGGATTGGGGGATTGGCGGTTTTCTGAGAAGGAGAGGCTTTATGACTATGCGGCGTCCCCGGGGACTGCTGTAGGCAGGCGGAGGGAGGTGGAGACTCTGGTGCTATGATACTGGATGAGGCAGATGGTACTTGTCTGGCCACAATGCACCCTATGCAACAACAACAACAACATTAGAACAAACACATCAAAATCAGTTATGAAACGTTTCTATGTTGACGTTTTTTCAGTCACAGGACTGAAGTAGTATAATACCATTACAGAAATAATAGAAAAGGCTGACTACATTGAAAAATATAAAATATCTGAGACCGTAAGCATGATACTGTAAAAGTGTAGAATCCCTACCAAACGTTTTGAGGGCTTTTTTAAGCTTAGCCCGATTGCACTGGAAATTGAGCTCCAACACAGTAGGTGGGGAGAAGACATTTTGATCTAGGAGTTGCTGAAGTTGATGGTGAATCTGAGGGCAAAAGTTCATAGATGAGCACAAAATGAGACACAAAATTCTGTGACATGATTTCAATTCACTTTCACCCCAAATTCATAATTTACACCATTCACAGGAGCTTTGCCATTTCCAATTACCTGTGTTTTGCAGGACAGCAGAACCGTGTGGTCCTCAGACTCCAGAGCTTTATCCGTGAAGGCTAACACATGGTCCTGCTTCTTTTGGAGATGCTGGAGCCTCACCTTGTGGTCTGCAAGCTTCTTCCTCTCCTTTCCGCACAGATCCTGAAACAAACCATTGTAGCCAATGGATTTAAACCAGATCATGTACAGGAAAAACAAAACCCTACTCCTAAGTCTAAAAGTGGGCACCACTTTCATTACCAACCAACAAGCTTGAATAAACACAAAAGTGAGGTAAAAGATTCTCCATACCAGTGGACATGTGCTTTCAACATCAAATCAACAACACTATGGCTTGTAGCTGATCTCTGTGCAGCATCAAACACAGTTGTAGAAGTATCTACAAAACCTGGAATGATTGCCATCCCCACTGTCCTATTCATTGTTTGCTTCTCTCCACTCATAGGACTACACCAGCCAAGGCTGAAAGATGTATGCACTGTGGAGTTCTCATTCTTTGAATGTGAAGAAAACCCCTCATTAATGTGTAGCAATGGTTAAAAATAATTACCATACGATAAAGTATGTACCTGAAAAACGTTAACTTTGTTAAAACACAGATGTGTAATGTTTAATGCTTCAGTGTCTGCTAATGTGCTCTCAGTCCTAAAACTGTGTCAGTGTTTTCCTGCTTAGAGAATATGGGGTCTATTTGAGGTGTTTATTGCCATCTTATCTTTATGTCCCTAACTCAGCTTGGCTTAGGAATGGAACGAGAAAGCCATCCTGGCTGCATTCCTAAGTCAGGCTTAGAAACAGCTAATGGGCATTGGGCTCTGGCTCTTAGTAACAGCTAAATGGCACTAGCAACACATCCATGCTGACTAAGTAATTATTGTTTTTAGTTTGTTGCAAGCATAAACTGGACTTTAGTAAGAAGGAAGAAAACCCCAGAAGAGATGTTTGGGCTAAATCTCTCTGGGCCAGTGGACTGATAGTGAATAACAAAATCATTATTTTTCTTTTTCATACTGGAATTCATATTTTGCCATGACATGGTATAGCTGCACATGAAAGGACTTCAGACTGGCACTCACTCTTGTAAGGGTTAAATGACCAAATCTTAATTTCCACACTACAGTCCTTAGTTTAAATTTGCTTACAACAAGATCTTCAGCTTGCTTACATGTGTTTCTTTACAAGCAGATGTAAAAAAAAATGCTGCACTTTGTAAAAAAAACATACGGAGCTTCACTTTGAATCTATTTTCACCTCAGGTCAATTCGTTTCCACACAACAAATGTGGATTCTCGGGGTGTGAGGGCTGGACGCCCATCAGCACAGTCAGACCTGCCTGGCTGTTCATGCTCTCCCACAGCCTTTGGGGCTGCTGAGTGCTACTGAGCCTGCTACCTCCATCTCTGTAAGGTGCTTGGCTGCTTTCTTGATGATGACTTTGCAGAGGCTGACCACAGTCTTCATCACCTGCATTCTCACTTGCATTTCAAGGTCTTCCAGGTCAGACAGTCTAGAATAAGAGGGAGAGTCTGATTATTTCATTCTGTGGAGCCTTTTACAAGGACAATGCTGAAGCACTTACATGATATTCCAGACACTTGCAAACTGGCTGTGAACAGGGAAAGTGGAACACACGAGTAGTAATGTTAAAATGAAAATACTTCTTAGAACTGTGGCAGTACTAAAGTACTCTTAGTGTGAACACACTACAACGCAAGTCATTGCGTAGGCTAATCTTTTATGCTTAAATCAGCATTAATTTACACTGCAGAGCTCAGTCCCAGTCCTGAGAACCACATTCAAATTTACTCATGCACGCCGAGACCAGAAACTACAAAGAAAACTCTGCAATTAAAGGAACATTAGAGTTTTGCCCTATAAACCTTTGAGGGGAACATATCAAACACAGTTACACTGCAGGCTTAATCCCATGGGACCCTGATGATTTGTGGTAGTTGGAAATGTGACTAACATGGACCAACCTGCCCTCCACGGTGGCGAGGCTCTTCTGAGCAGCCAGCCTTTTGGGTTGGACCTTCTGGACCATTCTCTGGATCTGCCTCTTCTGCTGAAGCACTGCTTCAGAGACGTCCTGCAACCTGCGTCAGGTTACATAAGATGGAAGGGCAGGTCCCGTAAAAGGAACTAGAACCAAAGTAGACCCCAAACTAGACCCCATTTTTTCTTCCAATTAACCACTGATGCTTTAATTTACAAAATAACGCTTATTTACTCATTCTTAGTATCAGGCGTAATGAGAGAGAAACGCAAACAGGAATAAATCGGTAAATAAACAAAGCCATGGTCATACAAGTGGTTGTGATGAGAGGGTGGACAGTGTCTGCATGCGAGCTGGTGACATGTCAGACAATAGCTGTTGACCTGGGTCTTCTTGTGGATGGGACACACAACAGGGCGTGGAAACTCTACAGGAATGTGTCATGTGACAATAAAAAAGAAATATATATATATAACACACATGTCAATGTTAAATATATTGCATATCTACCAAATATTAAATACAGACAGTTGACAATATTTGGTAAATCCAACAAACACAGTTTTAGTAAGTTTGTCGTTTAAGCAAGTCCCTGTGACATAGACATACCCAGAAGTAGTGTACAGACATACCGGGAGTTAGTGTAAGAACATACCCCTTTCCCAGAGTTGTATGTACGTACCCTGAGTTATCTCATGGACAAAGTGCTGGCGGGCAATTCGGACTCTCTGGTGTGCTGCTACACAAACAGCACATAAGCTTTCTTGGCACTCAATACACCAGCCAGTAACTGAAATGTTTTCACAACCCCCACACTGAGAGGGAGAAATGTGGAAGAGGGAGAAAGAGAGATAATTTAATTAGTGTATTAGCATTTTAGCAGTGGGACGTTTAGAGTATGAACCCAAAATCATTCAAGGTACCACCAATCAAATTGTTAGTTTGGCTTCAGTTCAAGGCTTCTACAACCTGAGTGCACTACCTTAGATGCCTAGGTAACCTGGACTCTCACTATTAACTTATAACAATACACCGACAAAGAGAAGCCTGCCTTCTAATACTGAGGTGCAGGACGTGTGCTCACCTTGATACTCTCTCTGGAAACTGAAGACAGTTCACTAAACACAAGGTTACTGACAACCTCTTGGAGTTTGTACTTCACCTGACAATCAGGGCATTCTGAGTCTTAGGAAACAAGAGCCAGCCAGATTAAAACACTCAATTTTAGAAACATGAATTAATACAAACTACACAAGCAAGCATTAAGGCAGACAGTTGTGCTAGTCAAATACAAATGGAAACAGTGAAAACACACCAGTGTATTTAAGATACTCAAAGATTAAATACTTAGAATATGATTTGGTTGAAGATAAATTAAACATTTACAGATGTCTTGTCCTGAAGCATCTAGATTATTACTAGTATTGAAACAGAGACACTTCAGTACAAGAATATTCAGATCATTATCTAACCTTCAGTCTTATCTGGCAGAGTGAAACAATCTCTGCACAGTGAATGCAAGCATGGTAACAACTGGGGACTAGGGGTCGAACACAGCTTCAAACTGCACGAGGCACAGCTCCCAAAGTCCTTCACCAACCCAGACGGTTTTGTCTCAAGCGATGACATCCTTACATCAGGTACCTGGTGTGCACAAACACACAACATGAATGCTGAATATTGGCTACTGACGCTATATAGCATAAAATCATTTAAGGTTTTCAACATTTCATAATAATTACATTTTCATTTTAAATTGGGCCTTCTGCAAAATTTTGTTTCTTGCATGAGTGCTTGTTATGGACTTTTCAAAAGCTTGCACTTATAATGTGAGCTACCAATTGGCTATATGTTCAAGCATGTATGAGACACATTTATTCAACAATGCCTCTTAGCTTACCACCGCAACATAAACGTGCTTACACTGTTTAAAATTGTACTTGCACTATTATGCATGCATTTCATCCCTTATGTATTATAAGTAAAACACGTAGCTAAATACTAGATAGTGGGAAATAATTGACATATATGCCCGTTTAGTCGTTAAACATACATTGTCAGAAAGAATTTTGTATCTTAGCTATGCAATAAAAATTTACTTTAAATTACGAGTTCAAGTCAGAAGCGAGGTAGTGTTACTTTTCACTTTTGCTAGCTAGGTGGTATTCTTCACTGGTACCACCCAGCTGGCCGTGTGGACCTGCGCCCAAACCCACTCCTGTTAGCAGAGTGTTAGCACTCAGGTTAAAACTGAAAAATAGAAACCGCAAAGGAAAAAACTAATCAATGCTCCATGTTTACCCGTCTGTTCCAGCGATATCCGTCAATTAATGTTTGAAAATGATTTTATACCGGTACACAGGCAGCTCAAGCACGGCGAGTCTATACCGAAATTAAAAAGGTTTCATTACCTCATTACAAAAATATTTCAAAACTTTATCTGCCTTCTGACATACAAATAAAACGTTTAAACTATTCATCTGCATTTAGTATCTTCTGGATCCAAAACGTATCTAAAATGTAATCGGACAATTTTATCCCACATTATCCCCAAATCCTATTATCAACTCCATATCATCCGATTTGGCACGCCATCAAAAACTTTCCAAGCGGTTCAAAGCGATGTGCAGCTTCCGATTCGTCTGGTTACTTATTAGCAGCTCGGTACTGGGCGGCTGAGGCTGGTTCTGTATTCATAAAGGGAATGTTCACCACGCCTGTTTGCTGCGCACTTCGTTTTAAAGAGATTAATGAACAAAATGAGCATGGGATCACAAATGTAAGAGTTTATTGTTTCTCATACTGATATTATGAATTAAGGAAAAGTATTAAAATATAATGAAAACATTTCTTTTGTAAAACGGTTTCCATTTCAATTAATTCCAGTCATATGCAGTTTGTACATGATCAATAATTTAGTCACCATTTCTGTGCGCAACACTATTCAATATGCCAAATTGCCAGTTAGTTTGACGTATAAAATTATCCGTATAATATAGGAAATCAATGATCATGTACAAACTGCGTACAACTGGAATTAATTGAAATAGAAAACGTTTTACAAAATAAATGTTTCATTAGATTTATAGTATTTCACATTTTACTCAATTAAAGTCAAATGTTATTTGAGTCAAATGTGAAATGCACAACTGGATCACTTGTGCTTATTCAACCGAGTCAAATGTGAAATGCAGTTCAATATAAAATTTCGTTTCACAGTGCAATTTATTTATTTATGGAATATTTTATGGAATATAAATAATTTATGGAATTATTTATTTCTAACAGCATTATGAAAACGTACTTATTTCTGTCATCTGTAAAGCAGAGGCAACGATTGGACACCAGAAGTCACTGTATTGAGACTATTAGTCTATAAAGAGCGTTTTTTTCAGTAGTTTCATTTGCTTCGACCACTCAAACGTCCATTTATAAAATGGATCGTTTCGGTCCTAAAAGATTGATGTGCATTTAAAGCCAAAGGAAAATACTCGATGTACACACACATATGTGGATTCTGTATTCTGTATTAATTTATTAAATAGACAGATATTTGCCTACTAAAGCTTGTCAAACTACTTTGCTAGGTGGAATAATTATTTATTGTGAATATTATTAAAACCAAATTAATCTATTTATTGAGCACTGATGTATTTTACTATATTATCTTGATGTCGTTGTATACCAAACACCTAGTATAACACTAGTTTTTGGTATGTAACCCCTAAATTCCTTCAGAAGTCCCTGAAAACATGATAGCGTCGTCATGAACACGTCATGCAGGCGTCATATTGCCGTTTGCTGTGGGCGCCATGTTCGAAGACTTAGTTCAATCTTTGCACCGCTTTAGTTTGTTGAGAAAACACAGAAAAATAAAAGGGGGGAAAAGATGATTAAGTGAACCGACTGGCCAAGTTAACGCATTTCCCTCGCCGTGTCTCAAGTTTAACGTTACTGTACTGTAACATAACCAATGTAGTTCATACCGCACACGTGAAAATCGAAAATGTGATGTCGGATTGAGCCAAATAGATATTTTGGGTTCGTGTAAGATTTTAAAGCAAACATAGTATAGCATGCATTAAACATAATTCGATTAAGAAACTTACGCATATCCTCGGGGAGTCAGTCGTCCGCAGTGCAGGAGGAGTTTCAACACACCGGGAACACGAGTACTAGTAATTGTGCAGGGCCCGGAGATGTGAGGCCTGTGTTGAAAACAGCACACAATATCCGACCCCTTATCACCTCTTGTAGCAGAACATCTGTTTTGATGTCGTGGGAAGCGACCCATTACATTTGTTCTAGTGTAGTTTACTGTGGGCTTATATGTATAACATAGCTTATCTATGACAGCTGTAGCATTTTGCATACAAGCTTTGCCCCGTGTACTCGACCCTTCATTTTAAACCACCGTAACCAAGACTAGCATTTATATGTTTTTAAAAGGTGATTCAGGTCCATCTAGTCTGCGGTCTCGCCATCCGCACTTACGCGCATACATGCGGGATTACGGTAGCGCGTTTTAGTGCAGAGACTGAAATGCTATAAATTTATGTTCTGTACCCTAATTAAATATATCTAAATATGCTCATATTTTCTTTATCGGTTATTTTTTTAGTGTGGGAATTTTAAAGTCATAGCCCAAACCCAAATAAGAAGTTGGCAAAATCAAATCGATTTGGTTGCTTATTTTCATTATTTGCATCATTCCTGTGATTTGCAAGTGTTTTACTGTAGCATTTTGGAATAACAGGATGGCAAAGTTCTGTTAAATGGTGATTCGGTTTTTTTTTATTCACTATATTTGGAGCTCTATAAAATACACAAATCGAATTCTTATCAAACCACTCCACTATATTCTGGAAATACACTTCATAATGTACAATTGTTGTGATTTGCCAGTGTTTTTACTGTAGCATTTTGAAATAATGACATGGAAAATATATATTACTTTTTATACATATCAATTTATTAAAACTATCACCGCTTCCACCACAACCATCATATACACAATTAAATGCACATATTTAAACAGACTTCAGAACATTTCCTGCCATAAACATGTCGTCATCTTTAATTTGACAATGCCATTGTTCTGTTGTGGTGTCTAAGGCACTGCTTGGCACGGGCACACAGTTTGGGTGGTACCAGAAGCTACAGCTGCTGCACTGGACCATCACCTCTTTATTATGGGAGGTTCTGCAGACACAGTAAACTTCCACTTTAAATTTCCAGACAGAAACTCCTTTCTCTATCAATGCTCTGTAGAGTCTTTGCCTTAGTTTTTTCTCCTCAAAATGGCACTCGGTTGGTCTGACTCCTTCACATAAAACTGCTGCAAAGGCCTGACTGCTGAATTTGCACAGCAGGTCTCCTGAAGAGGAAATATGGTGCTTCTGGACAAAGCATCCAAGACAGCATTTGATGGGTGATCTTATTAATTGATGCATTCAAACTGTCATAAATGCACACCTCGTTTGGCCCACAGAAAATGATGTTTGCTGTAATCCAGTGATTGTCATTAATGTTCAGAACTTGCACAAATGGCTTTTCTGTTGTTCCAAGAATCCCTCCATGATGAAGTGCTGAAAACAGCAGACATGACTGAAAACCATCAGTATCACAGTATTGCTGCGCCATGTAGAAGCAAACTAAATCCATCTCATCACTGCTCTGTGTGGGGATCCAGAATGCTAATCAGCATTCTGTTAATCAGGAAACTCCCCAGATTGGCCCAAGGTTTTCTGTCTTCCCTCCTATTTTCATTCCTGTTCTTTTCTGTGAGACAAAATGTTACCAACACAAAAAGGTTATATATGCCATGCCAAGCATTAACAAGTAATGAATTAAATTCAACAGTACTTGCCCGAATTTAATAATAAGTCCTGTTTTATTGCATTTTGATTGAATTAACCAATCAATACTTGTACATTATTTTAAATGTTAGGGCATCACATGATATTTGTCATGTTTGATATTCTCTTATTATTCTTCCATTCACTTCAAGATTATTTTAAAAACACATCTGGAGACCCAAGCATTATCTTTTTTATCTGATATTCATAATGTTTGCAATATTTTATCTTGGATTTCACTTATGGACAAGGAAGTAACGGTGGGTCTATTCTGCTATTTTAAAGTCACAATGAAACAGATCAATAGAAGATCAATAGAATATATAGAATATATATAAAATAACAATGAAATTGACCGAAAACTGCTGAAAAAACCCACCCATGTTATCTATAAGATATCAATAAGAAATAAGATATGTAGAACTGCACCTGTACTTGTCAGGACTGGCTCGCATGCAGCTCCTCCGGTTACCACAGGTGGGGGCTCACGAGTTGGCATCAGTCGGAGTAAAAGCAATCAGCAGTGAGTCACACCTGTTATCCTTGCTACTTAAGGAATTTTGTTGTGACAGATCACTGCTGAATCGTTGTGGTTGTGCAGTTGCGCTTTCAGCTCTTGTCTGTTTGCTCTGTCGGTTTGCTAAGTTACAAGGTGTCTCTCTCTGTGTCACTTATTTGAGTCGCTATCTCCTGCGTCGTTTTCTGGCCCATCTCAAGTTTTCCCCACCTGTTATACTTCCTATCCGTTTTACTTTGGGAAGGGTTTTTTGTTCGTTGCGGCGTTCATCTGCTGCCATTTCTCCTGGCGTCCTTTTGTTCTGTTTTGAAACACCTGTTACCACAGCTCGCCTCGAAACCGCTCTCCCATCTCCAGCTCGTTACTCAGGAGATCCTGAAGGGCGTAGGGGTTTTTTCGTTACTATGCTCCCTCATATTTGAACAACGACCCTTGTGTTTTCCCACTGAATATGCCAAGGTAGCCTATGTAATGTCGCTGTTAACAGACAGAGCTTTAGCCTGGGCCAATCCTCTTTAGGAGACGCAAGCTGATGTATGCACCACATACGAACACTTTTCAGCTGCCATAAAAAGCACCTTTTACCGTCCGTCATCAGGGGGTCCTTGTCTCTTGCGTTTACAACAAGGTAGAATGTCTGTGGCAGAATATTCACTGGAGTTCAGAACACTGGCTTCAGAGAGTGGATGGGTTTAAGAGGGCTTCCTTTCAGAGGGAAAGGTAGGTTGATCGGTTGGTCTTGATGTGAGTTGGTGTTCCTGTGTTTAGCCTATGATAACCAAGGGGCTAGACCTACTGGCTGCTGATAGCCAGTCTCTGTCAGGAAGTACTGCATATAAGTCTTTGCAGACTTAAGTACTTTTTATGTTTGTTCTCTTTTTATACAGTCTTTTCTTTTGTTCTAAATGTTGGTGATTTGCTCATGTATGCTGGAATCCACAATTAAAAATACACCTGGGAATTGGAACTCAAATGACTGCGTTCGACTCACTCTCTGTGGTGGACCCGTCTCCAGAATCTCCCACTCGTACTCACACGCTCACAGAGACTCAAAGCAGAATCACAATAGCACAGATATTTCATGCTGCTAGTCTCACGTTTTCCACTTGTGGGGAACATATTATTTGCTTAGCAGTATACGTAGCAACAATATATTTTGTTTGGCAGTAAATTTGATAGTAAAACCAGATATGAATGCTGCATAAGGTGCATTAAGCTACAAAAGTATATTTATAAGCTAAGGGGCATTACAAGGGTTAAGCAGTATATTAGTGGCATTCAGTAACAGAGAACAGGATAGTTTACAGGAAGTTTTAACAATGGTGCAACAGGATGCTTTAAGTTGAAAACAGGAGAGAATGAGGTGCTACAACCATACATTAAATGATGTAATGACAGTCAAGTAGGAAAAATAATTCCTTTTTGAATCACTACCAAGAACAAGAACCTCTGTCTTCTCTTTATTTAATAAAATTAAATTAAAATTTAATTTCAATTTCAATTTCTGAAAATTGTCAGACATATCTGTATATCACCTATGCAGTCAAACAGTGACCAAAATGATTTTAGGGCTTTAGGATCTAGAGAAATGTAAAATTGAGTGTCATCTGCATATTGATAACTAATACCATGTTTGGTAATGATATGTGGTAACGGAATATAGATTGAACAGTAACAGCCCAAGAATTGATCCTTGGGGGATGCCACAAGTTATTTTTTGACATAACTCCCCTACCTTACTGTAGCTGTTAAGCCAGTATCTATATATTGATGTGTTGGGTACACCTTGTGCACAGCACTGGTGGCCAATCTTCATTAATTGCACATTGCACCAGTCAGCGCAGAGTGTGAAGTTCAATTAGCAGGGTAAGAGCACAGTTTTACTTTTACATTTATGGCATTTTGGCAGATGCCCTTATCCAGAGTGACTTACATTTTAATCTCATTTTTTTATACAAGTGAGCAATTGAGGGTTAAGGGCCTTGCTCAGGAGCACCTCAGTCACAGCCTGGTCTGGGGATCGAACCCACGACCCTCCGGTCACAAGACCAGTTCCCTAACCACCAGGCCATGACTCAAAATATTGCAATGTACACAACATTATGGGTGACATACCAGAATTCAAAAGAGGACAAATTGTTGGTCTTCTTGCTGGTGCATCTGTGACCAAGATAGCAAGTATTTGTGATGTATCAAGAGCCACGGTATCTAAAGTAATGTCAGCATAACACCAAGAAGGATTAACTGTGGACGCAAGAATAAGCTGTCTGAAAGGAATGTTCACGTGCTAACCCGGATTGTATCCAAAATAAAAATAAAACCATGGCTGCCCACATCACGGCAGAATTAAATATGCATCTCAACTCTCCTGTTTCCACCAAAATATTGTATTGTTCTCTGATGAGTCCACCTTTACTGTTTTCCCCACATCCAGGAGAGTTACGGTGTGGAGAAGCCCTAAAGAAGCGTACCACCCAGACTGTTGACCAGAGTGAAGCATGAGGGTGTATCAGTGATGGTTTGGGCTGCCATATCATGGCATTTCCTTGGCCCAATACTTGTGCTAGATGGGCTCATCACTGCCAAGGACTACCGAACCATTCTGGAGGACCATGTGCATCCAATGGTTCAAACATTGTATCCTGAAGGCGGTGTCGTGTATCAGGATGACAATGCACCAATACACACAGCAAGACTGGTGAAAGATTGGTTTGATGAACATGAAAGTGAAGTTGAACATCTCCCATGGCCTGCACAGTCACCAGATATTATTGAGCCACTTTGGGGTGTTTTGGAGGAGCAAGTCAGGAAACGTTTTCCTCCACCACCATAATGTAGTGACCTGGCCACTATCCTGCAAGAAGAATTGTTTAAAATCCCTCTGACCACTGTGCAGAACTTGTATATGTCATTCCCAAGACGAATTAACGCTGTATTAGCTGCAAAAGGAGGCCCTACTCCATACTAATAAATTATTGTGGTCTAAAACCATGGTGTTTCAGTTTCACTGTCCAACCCCTGTATATATATTTTTATTTATAAACATATTAACAGCTATTTACCATTAACTATAAAAGTAAAGTTTGGAAGTCGTGCCCTAGCAACCTGACCTATGACCTGACCGGAGCACTGCTGACCTGAAGAAGACTTGGTTGAGTAAAGCTAAAATGTTAAACTACAGACAACAGGCTTCTACTGTCCACAAAATACCCACATACAACACATGCAATATTTTATTTAGTGAAAAGCATCTGAATCTTTAAATTGTAAGATAGTTTAGTTTAAAAACTAAAGATGTTTTTTTTTTGTTTGGAAATGTTGAACCAAATCGCCATTTAACAGGATTTTGTCAGCTTCTAATTCCAAAATGCTACAGTAAAAACACTTGCAAATCACAGGAATGATACACTAAGAAGTTTTCAAGAAGAATTTTCAAGAAAATGGTGGACTGGTTTGATAACAATTTGATTTGTGTATTTTATAGAGATCCAAACAGTGAATATAGCAACCAAATCGCCATTTAACATGATTTTGCCAACTTCTTATTCAAAAGATTTTACAGTAAAAATACTTGAATTCATACAAAGGATAGGCTACATTAGGAAGTGTGTTTCAACTATTTAAGTTTGGTATTCTATGACTTAAAAGTCCCACACCTAGAAGAATAACTGAAAACAAAATATGAGCATATTTAGATATATTTAATTAAGGTACAGAACATCAATTTATAGCATTTCAATCTCTAGATTTTCCTCTGCGTCGTTAAAAAACGCGCTACTGTAATCCCGCATGTCTGCGCGGAAGTGCAGATGGCGCGACCGCTATTGAACCAATAAAATAAAATATTTGCTCTGACATGTATGATCGCTACTTTAGCGACCGCTGTTGATCGACGGAAAGCAACTACGATAACGTCGAGGAATGTGATCCATGACGTTTATTCAAAGGTGAAAAAACGTTGAAATGCCACCCTAGTGACGACTCAGAAATATACTTTTAACCTGTCGTTAAATGAAATGTTAGACGGGTTTGTTTGTTTAAACGAATTAATATTATCGATAGCATAAAAACCCTTTAATATTATCAATAACATAAATCCAAGTGAACTGTAGGGTAGTTGGAAATAAAAGTATTACTGCATAGGCCTACCTATTTTCAAATCAGTTATAACTCAATACATGCACCATTAGCGAACACAATACTAATTACAACTTAGTTATAAAAAATGTAAATAACTTATTTAAAATTTACAGAGACATGTCTTATCTTAATCTTTTGCTTCCATACATTATAATTCAGTTAGACTGAGAATCTATTTAATAGCTCTATAATACAGACTTCCATACATAGGCCGTAATATTGTTAATTGGTATCTTTGAGAAATAAAAGTAGCAATTGTTTTACTTTTTATTTTTATACTAAGTCCATGTAAGTTTCTTTTTACATGGCTTACTGACATTAACATACAATACACTGTATTTTAATTTAAAGTCTTTAAATAGACTGTTTTACTTTTTTATTATTACAAACAAAACATTACACATTTTTTTTTATAAATAGCAAATAAATGGTAATTCTATTGTAAAACTTGTAGTAAGCTGATAAAACTAGCTGATAAAATAGTACACGTGTGTATATTCCACATATGGTTTCTTCCCTGAAACTGAAACCACACTGGGTATTTGTAAACACTATGTACTGCATATTGAAAAACGCCAAATATTAATTTGAAACATGAATATGAAATTATACTTATTAAGGTAGGCTGGGTGTTTTCTAAAGTTCAGATATACACATGAAACACACAATTACATATTGTGTACTCACAATATATACACAATTACGTGGTTAATTACGTGACAAAACAAAATGTTAAGGACACATTGCAAGGTATTCGGTGCAAATGACTGATGGGCTGAATTATATACTTTATCCTCAAAGGTTTTATTTGCAGGAACAGACACATCAATTAATCTTTGAGAAACACAAAAGTAATAATAATATTTACATCTTGTTGTGGTTTAACTCGTTCAGTCAATAAATTCACTGCTTAGTTGCAGCTGAAACCCCTCCACATGTTCCTTGAGCCTCTGTCTCACATCCCCACTCACCACAGTGGTTCTCAGGTTTGACTGATGGCCATCCTGGCTGTCTCTCATCTCATTATTTCTTAACCCCATCAGGACATTCCCCTCCTCAGAGCTCCCTTGCTGGAAGCCATCTTCTGCCACCAATATTGACTGGCTGTCCACATCTACCCCATCCCTCTCCCTGCTTTCAGCGGCCTGAGGAACTAGGAGCACATGATTGTCTGCCCTTTCCTGTACCCAGTAGACGTGATTTCCCCCATCTTGCTCGGACTGCACTGCACTTCCCTCCTTTGTGGCCATGTCTGGAAGGAGGAACCCCAGTTGAAGGCCCACGTTTGGCTGCAGAAGATGCAGCTGCTGCAGTCGGAGTGTGGAACTGGCGTCTGACAAGGCCACCGTACCACGTCGAGGTCCTGGTAGCGCATGCATCTGCAGGAGCATCTCAGTCTGATGGGGCAACAAGGAGACCTGCTGCAGGGGCTTCCCACAAAGCTCCAGAGAAGCTTCTGGGTCTGGGCTCTGTTGCTGTGGATGCAGGTCCATGGAGGCCATCTTCGTTTGCTCCTCGCCTAGATCATCTTCACAGTAGTAGAAGTAACAATCTTTCGCCTCTACAGCGGCAACGTTATTCCTTGTGCACGCAACCTTTTGAGCTCTGAATGTACTTGGCATCCTCCTTGTACCTCGTTTCCCCTGCAGGGTTTTACTAGGTTTGAACCTGCCATGGTCACCTTGCAGATCAACCGCTCTGTGGAATGCTCTTCCATCCCTGGCATCTGTGGGTTCTTCATCTTCTCGTCCCCGTCCACAATAAAAACAGCATCCCTCCTCTTCCTCAGGGGTGATCCTTTCCCTCGCCGCATGCGCTGGTCTTCTCCAGCCGTCCTCAGCAAAGAGTTCCACATCTTCAGTTGTGCTCCCCATCTCACTCTCCAGCCCTTCAAGATTGCCGCTTCTGTCTGTTCTTGCCACCGTGCTGCCCCGAGGAGCCCAGGAACACAAGCCACCATGACCTCCACGGTTCTCCCTCCTCTGGCCGCTGTCCTGAAGTCGGGATAAAGTGCTCCTAAATCTGCTCTCGCGGAGGCGGAGCAACGTGAGTCGCAGGCGGTTCTCTCGACGTCGGGCAGCGCTGAGCAAACGCAGCGCCTTCTCCAAGTTGTCGATGGCCTTGTTGTACCTCTTACGCCACATTAGAGGGCAGAGCTGGGCGTAGCTGTGCTCTTTGGCCAGGTAGAAACCAAGAGGTGGGGGGAGGCGCCTCATGTAGCAAGATGGAGATAGTGGGCGTGGAGAGGGTGGATTAGGGGGGAGGTCTGCTGGTGGATCATGTGATCCAGGTAGGGGCGGAGCCTTATCGTTTTCCTGTTCCTCACTGGCTGTCTTGGAATTCTTTTTAGCTCCTTCTCCACTAACTGCATTCTGGACAACATCCTCTTTGATTAGGATGTCTTTGCCCTCTGGTCTCTCTTCATCAGTACTGGCCCTGTACAGATAAAAAGTGTTTCAGTATACTGTAAGCACTGCTAAATGGTATATGAAGTGTGTTTGTGTGTGTGAAATACCACCTCTGTCTTTCCACTTTCCGTGGCCTTCCTCTTCCCCTGGATACTTTGCGTCTTTGATGAGGCAGAGCATCAACCACTGTGGGGATGGCATCGTCTTTCAGTCTGTGATAGCCACTGGGATCAGAAAAGAGCAAAAGAGATGCAACCGCCTTCACCTGCAGTACATAATTCTACATCTGGCTACAGTATATGGTCCTACTGAGCTGATGAGCATGTAACAGCAAACAGGAGCATATCGGCATGTCATTTACTACCACACAAAACCAAACTACTTCATGTTCAGATGCTGAAAGTTCCATTGTTAGTGAAACCCTCACAGAAAACAGACTCTTCAAAATGTTCATTAACATATGGTCAGAATATTAAACATTCACCAGTGAGACAGACCTGACACCTGAGAGTTCAAAGCTGTCGAGGGTGAAATGCTTGGAGCAAAAATAGATGTAGTCGCTCTGAGGCTCCCATTGCCCTTTGCCCTCCGGACCTTTGCGGCAAGAATTGAGAATCCAGGTAGCACGGCGTGGATTTCCTCTCTTCGGCAATCTGACCAAAAGCCAGAAACCTCATTGCATTATTAGTCAAGAAATGTAAAGTTGTAAAATGTAAAGTTTTCTTTAATAAACTGAAGAATTTTTTTTACACAAGTTTGGTTTATTTGTATTTGTGTATAAATGAGACCTATACTTGTACAATAAACAAAATTTAAAATACTATAGGCTACTTTGTATCTCGTGGGTACATGTGATCGAAAATAGCTTGAAGTGTAGAAGCAGGCATATTGACATAAACAACAAAGGGGTTGTTCTAGATTAATGGGAATCACTTTCCAGGGTGTTCTGATAGAGACAGCAAATGCTGATGACCCTTAACACATGTCTGTTGTTATAAGCTACATCGGCATAATTCCCACCTGTGGAACGTGATACCAGCTTTCCGAGCTTCTCTGGTGTCACGTGAGTTGCAGCCAGCAGCCGAGCAATGTCTGGGCATCTGGAAAAAATACACCTCTGCTTAGATTAGTTTACTCCACACTAGGAGATTGGGGTGCATAATACTGTTGTGTGGCTATATATTAGTTTGTGTGTATATATATACAAATATATATATATTTTAATCGCGGCACCTGGAAGTGACAGCACTAATATATATATATATATATATATATATATTTGTATGCAAACTCACATGCAACATATTTTAAATTATACAAATTGAGTTGTGAAGCATAACCACGATATCCCCCACAATTTAACTTGTCTTACGTAGAAGGTCCTACAGACGCACCATCTTATAATTATTTAACTTATGTTTCGGAGTTTCATTATAAAAGTTCTGGTTATTTGTGCTCTCGTATACATGAACCCTGCTTACACAGTAAACAGCTGGTTTAAAATATCATGTGCGACGTAGTGTCTCTCTTCTTCGTACGTGTATTCGAGCAGCGCTTGTAGTGCGGAAGGAGGCCCACTCTGCGTAACGGGGGTGCTTCGCTGATGTTCTCCACGAAAAGCAACGTGAAGTTTTTTCCTCCCAATTCATTAAAAGCAATTACTCTTGTAATTTCTTTATTAGAATATAGAGAACATTAGTTGTTTGCTCATTTGAATATCAATATTTTGATAAATTTAGTAGCTCGTATTGCTTTGTAGAAAAGCTGTAAATATTTGGAGGAGGTTGGTAATTCGATAGCTAGCTAGCTACCCAGCCGGAGAGCTGGTTGGCTAAAGGTGCATGAACGTCGCTTTTACATAGATATTTTGTTGCTGTACAATTTCTCATCTTTAATTTTCTTCAATTAAACTAAGAATCTCGCCGATAATCATAATAAAGTTATGTAGGATTTTATGACTAGTAAAACGCAAAGACTTACCACTAAGCCTTTAGACCTCACGAAGATGGCGGTCTTCTTCTTCCTATGTACCAGTGAATCCGCCTCATAGGATTCACAGCCAATCAAATCCCTCAAACACGAAACTCGTGTATAAGGTTCCCACGTAGAAGTTGCCTGTAGGAATTTTCATGTTCCAAAATGGATTTTAAAAATTGTTAAGGATAGTTTTGAATCCTTCGACCCGCGAGTTAGGCTGGTATCTGAAAAGGATGTTCAGGTATTTTTTCATAAAAAAAAAAAAAAACGCAGATGGTTTTGTAGTTGATCTCGTGCGTGCTATTGAGAGAACTTACAGGAAAACTTAAAACAGTTAATTATTTTTTCCAAGTAAGGAAATAAATATATAAAATGTAATAATTGAAGTAGGCCTACTGAAAAAATAGACCATTATATAAGCGTACTCAAGTATATAGAAGTACGTACTGAAGTATATAGAAGTACGTACTGAAGTATATAGAAGGCTGCCTGGGGCCATGATCACGGACTGACAAACGTCACATTGTAATTGTATATGCTCAAAAACGCGTGTGCTCATGCGCATGCTCAAAACCCTTATTCAATAAATTGTATATGCTCAAATCTGATTATGAAATTAGTATATATTTAAAATTCACTTACAGTACATTTTAAAAAGAATGTATTCTTTGAGAGAACCTGTGGCAGGTTGGAGTGGATGCACATTTTAGTATTATTTTAAAACTTACCAAAAAAAAAAACTATAGGCTATCAGTAATATAAAAAATACAAAATAAAAAATATTAGGAATGTATTAACTCAGATACTTGCACATTTCTAGCTTTTCTCTCTGTATTTTCGGCTGTGTAGCAGTCCAAATACAGTGAGATACTTTTAATAGGGTGAAGTCTGCAGGGTGAAGTCAGATGATCATTATGGTAATGATTATTAACTTAAGGTAATGATTGGCAGACTCTATCACCCAAGTCATGTTTAAATAAACACTTGCTCTTTTATCCCACCATGATAGGCCTATGCTGTGAAACTTCAAAAATGTCACGGTACGGCGGGCCCCCTACTGGGTTGTTTGTCTATATGTCTGTCTTTGTACCAGTTGACTGATGGTTATTATATCCTTCATTTGGATCTTGTCACAGGTTTTTGGTTTGCTCACTTAATTCATTAAAACCTCTTTTCCCCTGAGACTTGGCGTGATCACCTTCCATTTTATGAATGAATGAATGTTCAATTTATATAGCGCCTTTCCAAATTCCCAAGGCGCTTTACAATTTAACACAGGTACGAGTCACAGACAGCCAATCACACACACACCGGCGAGAAGCGGCAGCCAATTGCGCACAGCGTACTCTCTACCGGAAGCCACAGCCCCCTGGGGGACTGAATGGGGTGCAGGAAGGGGAGAGAGGACAGACCCTAGTGGCAGAGCACCATCCACCACTGGGCATACAAGCAAACACACACTCACTCAGACACTACTTTTTATTGAACATAGAGACACAGACACACACTCAGGGAGAATTTGTCAGGGAATCAGGGAGGGCCAATTTACCTAACCTCCATGTTTTTGGACTGTGGGAGGAAACCGGTGATCCCGGAGGAAACCCACGCAAACACAGGGAGAACATGGAAACTCCACTCAGATAGGGACTTGAACCCAAGACCCCAGTGCTGAGAGGCAAACGTGCTAACCACCAAGCCACCATGCTGCACCGTGTTATTTCGCACTCCCTGCCCATCACAAAAATATATTTTAATTGTTGCTTACCTTTACTGTTATTTTTACACAGCTAAAGCTTTTCTAGTATTAACATGACCTTTATACAGTGTAAATCTGTATTTATGGCTGGTAGGAAGTTCAAAGTAAGAATTTCAGTGTACAGTGCAACTCTCATTTTACTGTGCAAATGCTTAGGATATAAAGAGGTATTTGTGCTTAGGTCATTTTTTGTCATATGATTAAAGAGTTATTTAACATGCCAAATTTATATATGGCTTGAATTAATTGGGGAATATGTAATGTAATGAGCTCTCTCTCTCTTCCACGCACATAACCCCTCACACCCCTTGGTAGATTATCTCTGAAAGACACACCACAACCTCAACCTCTTTCTTAGATTTTTCCCTTCTGCCAAAATTGTTTAATGATATGCGTTTCAATTCCGCTCACCCTTCACATTGGTAGATTCTATCTGAAAGATACACTCCATCCCACAGCCCCCCACATCCTATCCATCCTCTTCATTAGACTTTTCTCTTCAGTCAAAATTATTTCATGACTTGCACCCCTAATCCTCCCAAACTCTCTCCTTACTTAGACGTTCCCCTTTTGACAAAATGATTTAATGACTTTAGGCCACAAAGTTCAAAAGGAACCATTTTCTCACTTCTTTCTTCTAACCAACCAGACCTGAGCATTCAAAAATGATTCCTCCCCATACGCTTTTGTCAGGCATGAAAATCTGTCACCTTTCGGCGAAATTCGCCGTTTTGAAGTTGAAAAGGGTAACCTACGTGAATCGTGTAGATCCGATGAGTTTTTTGTTTGGGGGGGGGGGGGGTGTTGGGAGATTATATGTATTTATTTTAATTATCATATTGACTTAATAAGCAAACAGACCACTTCCGAAATCGGCAATTTCAATGACAGTGGCGAGCAGTTTCCGGCCAGAACCTTCATAGAGGCCAAATTGCGTTTCAATCATACAAACGTTCTTCATTCATGTTATTTATTTACTGCTAAGCGGGCCGAGAAGCAGGACCTAGTGCTACACCGCGGACAAGGCAGAAGAGCGTACATTTACCACTACATTTACCAGATCGTACATTTACCACTACATTTACCAGATCGTACATTTAACACTACATTTACCAGATCGTACATTTATCACTACATTTACCAGATCATACAATTACCACTACGTTTACCAGATCATACAATTACCACTACGTTTACCAGATCGTACATTTACCACTACATTTACCAGATCGTACATTTACCAGATCGTACATTTCCCAGTGTATTTAATTGGGTTATTAATGGTTTCAATCGTTTTCATATTTTGCGGTAAAACAAAGTTACTGCCATTCGCTACAGCGTTGAACACTGTCAGATCTAGCCACAAGCTCTTGTGATAAATAGGTAGATAGATGGGCCTATTAAGTTCGCGTCAACCCCGTGTAGTTAACGGTGACATAAAATAAGAATCAAGATATATTTTTTCTAGTGTGTCTGTAGTTGTAACTGGTGAATCCAGGGACGTGTGAGGACATTCGCGCCAGGGCTGAAAAGGTTGAAGATGAAGTTGTAAACGCTTGTCGTTTGAGTCTACCCTGTGCTTTAACCCATGTTAGAAAATAAAAACACGTGAACCCTGGTATTTTACACTAATTTTCGCCGCTGATGTATTTATTGGTTCATTAAGACGTAATGGTTTTGACTGAGCCATCTGGAATGGCGAAAGCGGCTTCTCGCGTTTACGGATCTGGCTCCATACATTGAATCCACTGACATGACAGTCAAAAAAGTTTTTTTTAATGTATTTTACACTATTTTACGGAGCCCGTAAGGTGACATCATGTAAAAAAAAATTTATAACGCGTGGCCACGACTTATTAACGCGTGGGAACGAGATACTAATGTCGCCTTTCACACGCGGCAACAAAGTTTATTTTTTCACAGCAAAGCAAGCAGATCCCAGGGATGTTCCCGAACTGACTGCCCAAGGAAGGTAAACCTGGCTTTATATAAAGTAATACTTAATTATCTTGTTCGCACTCGTTAATTATCTCGTTCGCATGCGTTAGTAAGTTGTGGCCGCGTTATTATATTTTTTACATGATGTCACCTTACGGGCTCCGTAATATTTGGCATCACCTGTCGCTGTATCCCCATACACCAGCAGCCACCCCCCCCCCCCCCGTATACCCATGACGTCACATGTCAACGCGTTAGAACGCGCAGAAGTCCGTATTTATAGTTCTAATATAGTTATAGTTCTAATTCCAGGCCAAGTAGTCACAGTCCCTTCAATGCAGATGGTGAGCCTCAGGCAGGAGTTGGCATCAGCACGTCCTCTTGCAGCAATGGCACATCCAACCCTGGCATCAGTACGTCCACTGACAAGCCAGACCATCTCCTAGGTGCTTGTATGGAATTGTCTTAGGCAGAAGCATGCAAAAAAGATATAAAATACAGGTTGAGTATGTGAACATCAATTTAAACAACCATTGATTTAAACATACGTAGCTCACGTGCCAGTGATTAGCATCTGGCTCTGACAGGCTTATCTACAGCAACATAACTAAAGGGAGGGGTTCAGAGGTGACCACAGTCATGAGGGCTCACTGAGACATTGCTTTCCACCCAAGTCATTGCCACAACGGCTGTAGAATATGTTCTATACTGATAAGTTCCACAGAAGGTGACTTGCAACAACTGCCTGTAACGACACCCTATAAGGTTGAGACAACGCAAACATGACATAACGTCATGCATGTATGTACGAGAACTCCATGTATGGGATGGAAGATGTAAAAACCTGCATGTTACCAGTAACTTGTGGAATTCTCTGATATACATGTTTTGTATGTATGAGATCCCCTGAGATATCTCTGTTCAAATAAAAGGCTTTTTGGCATTGCAATAATTTTGGTCTGTTGTTCCTGCTATCTCCTTTTGCATCAAACAAACCCAGTGGGCTGAAGTGTTGAAGAGAAGTATATATATATATATATATATATATATATATATATATATATATATATATATATATATATATATATAATTTATTATATTTAGCAGGGCCTGAAATTCATTTTTCAAAATGAGTGGGAATTCCCCCCTTAAATGTGTCACATAAGGGGGATTTCTACATTTTGGGGGGGGATACTTCTGGTGAACCTAAATACATACATACATACATACATACATATATATATATATATATATATATATATATATATATATATATATATATATATATATATATATATATATATATATATATATATATATATACACACACACACACACACACACACACACACACATACATATATATATATATATATATATATATATGTATATAATATATATACATTGTAACTTGTCTCTTGGTTCTTCTCTACCCTGATCTGTCCTCTCCTTGGTCTTTCTTTTCAAAAAAAAAAAAAAAAAACATTCCAACTGCTCTCTTGGAGGGCCAAGCTGAAATTAGCATACATTGGTTAGGCTTGTTATAACTTAATTTTACATCTGTTTTGTGTGCTGAAATGTGTCATCACATCACAATCAGCTGACTGGGCATCAGGCAGAATTTTATGCATTGCAGTAATCCAGGGTTGCCAACTCTCACGCAATGAGCGTGAGACACGCATTTGACCGTCTTCACACGCACAAACGCCATACATCCGATTTCTCACGCTGAAAAAATTTAGTTGATTTACCTCTGATCTACATCTATGATTCAATGAGTTACTAGTTCGCTTATATCGCTCTGATATAATACTTAAATGTGTCCATTTTACACCCCCCCCCAACAATTTACACACGCACACCCCGCCCCCGGCCAATATTTTACCCCCCTCCCTCCCTCCTAAAATCAAATCTCACTCAGTGATAAAGTTGGCAACCCTAGTAATCTGTTTTTCTGCCCTTCTCCTCCGTTATTGACCACCTCTTTCAGATCAGCCTCGCGCTTTCTTTCAGTGCTGCTGTATGAGAGACACTAGCCGAGTGGCGACTTAAAGTCGATGTTTTGTAGCATCGGCTGGTAAAAGGCACAGCACCGTACATTTTACAAATCGAGCAGCTCATTTCACCGCTATTAAGTTCGAGCCAAGGATATATTCTTGACCAGTTGGACTGAAACATATCTTTGGACTGCTGCTTTAGTTTACTACCGTCACCTGTGTGTGAATCCTGAGGATTAGTTTGATCAACGTCGCCGCCGCTGCGGTGCTAGGAAGAGTGAGAGCGCCGAGTGCAGCGTCCAGTACGGACGTCGGTCTGTCCGACTATCTGTCCGTCTCACAATACAAACAGAGCTATTGTTTTGCTGAACGTTTTCGCTGTAATTGTGTGCGGGAGTTTCCCGCATTATTATGGATAAAATTGCGGGAATCGAAGAAATAGTGCGCAATTCCCGCAATCCCGCACTGAAATTCAGGCCCTGTTTAGTTATAATTTGATATTTATATTTATTATATTTTTATATTATTTATTATATTATATATAAATAAAAACATCTCATCTTCTGGTGTATTTCATCTTCCTCTTGTCAATAGCCCATAGATCCTCTATTGGGTTTAGGTCAGGTGAGTTTGCTGGCCAATCAAGCACAGTGATACTGTGGTTATTAAAGCTGTTATTGGTACTTTTGGCAGTGTAGACAGGAGCCCTGCTGACTTTGGTCTTGTTATAACACAGTGGACCTACACCAGCAAATTACATGGCTCCCCCAAACCATCACCGATTGTGGGACCTTCACACTAAACCTCATGCAGCTCGGTTTGGACTGCAGAGCCTTGCCATCTTGAAACATAGGCTGAAGACTGTTTGTTGAGTACTTAAATGACCTCTAACACCGCAGATTGTACTTCTTGTCCCTGTTCTTTAAATTGTACAGGTTTATTATTTCAATAATTCAATACAAAAAGTGAAACACATAAATTATATAGATTCATGACAAAAAGATGAGGAAGGAAGCAAAGTGCTCTAAAATATCCTGGTAGGTGGCTGTGCTGACTTTTGTCTTGAAAAAACGCAGTTTTTTTATCAAGGTGTTGATTTCAGATAAAGGTGTTGTTTTCAGATAACAGTAACAGATGAGTCTTCAGTCTATGTTTCAAGATGGCAAGACTCTGCAGTCCAAACAGATAGTAGAAGAGTGAATAGTGGAACAGAATAGTGGAACAGAGGTCTTCAGGTTTGTCATCCATGAGACTTTAAGCATGGCATTTCAAGTCGAGCCATACTTGAGATCAGAGGTGGGTAGAGTATTCAACAATTTTACTCAAGTAAAAGTACAGTTACTTGAACCAAATGTTACTCAAGTAAAAGTAAAAGTATGCATCCCAAAAAATTACTTGAGTAAAAGTTAAAAAGTACTTTGATTAAAAGCTACTCAAGTAGTAAATGCATGAGTACTGTCTCGTGTCAGTAAATTACATCATGGGAAATTGAATTACGGGAAACAATGACTTTTAATGATAAAAATAATTTATTATAAACAGTGATGTCAGTAACGCGTTACTTAGTAATGTGACCAATGTGATTGAACGGCTTCATTTGATTGGTCACTCGTACTCGGGTGACGAGAGGTTGGTCAGTCTTCTCACTGAAAAGACGAATTATTTACAAAACGAAAGTAACGGTAGCGCGGCGCAAATCCGATTGTAACGGAGTAAAAGTCGCGTTTTTCTCACCACATATTTACTCAAGTAAAAGTATAAGTCTTTCATATTAAAACTACTCCTACATTTTTGTCCAAAAATCTACTTGAGTAAATGTAACGGAGTAAATGTAACGCATTCCTACCCACCTCTGCTTGAGATTCGTAGTGTTTGTGGTATGGATTAGGATTTGGCCATGGTTATCATGCAAGGAGGGTCTAGTACATTTTTGGCTTTGTAGGCAAGCATCAAGGTTTTACATCTGATGTGTTCAGCTACTGGAAGCCAGTGAAGAGAGTAAAGCAACATATGACGCCTTTGTTAGCTCCAGATTAGCCTACTGTAACTCACTACTGTCAAGATGTTCAAATAGGAATTTGAATAAACTTCAAAAAGTTCAAAATGCCGCAGCCAGGGTTCTGACCAGAACTTGAAAATTTCAGCATATCAGTCCAGTCCTATCAGCCCTGCATTGGCTCCCAGTTAAATTCCGTATTGACTTTACAATTCTTTTATTAACTTATAAAGCACTGCACGGGCTTGCTCCTGAATACCTTCAGGAACTTATTTCCTATTATGAACCCCCACGTCCACTAAGATCACAGGGTGCTGGTCTTTTATTAGTTCCAAAAATTAACAAAAATTAACTTTTCTTGTAAGGCCCCCCAGCTTTGGAATGATCTTCCTAAATGCTTCCGGGACTCTGACACAGTCATAATCTTTAAGTCTAGGTTGAAAACCCACTTATTTAGTTTAGCGTTTGATAATTAATATCCCCCCTTAGATAAAGGGACAGATCAGGGGTTCACAGGCGAAGGGTTTTATGGTAGACTGGGGCGCTGGTGCTGTCGTCCTGTCACTGCTCGTGGTCACTCAAGTTTGTTGACAGTGCAGTGGATGGATGCCATTGTCTCAGAATGCCCCCAAGCCTATGTTACCTTCTGGTTCTGCCTTTTTTAGCTAGGCTGTAATAATTTAACTTAATGCCGGAGTTGCTGCCACACTCCAGAAATGTTTATAATTTCACCTGTCCTGTATATGTCCTCATACAGAGCTAATTTTCCTTGTTTCATTTCTCCACATGGCTGCCCGCCTGCTTGAGGAATAATGAGATGAGGAGACCAGCGATCCATCCTGGGCCGGCCACCTCCTGCCTAACCGGATGCCTACACCATGATGGACATTATTACATCTTTTTCCTTTTCTTTCTCTTCTTTCTGTCTAAATTGTTGTTGTTGTCATGGTGACCGGTGTCGGCCAGAGGAGGATGGGTTCCCCCCCTGAGTCTTGGTTCCTCTCAAAGTTTCTTCCTCATGCAAAAAAACAAGTTTTTCCTTGCCACTGTCGCCCTTGTCTTGCTCACTGGGGGCTTGGACTCGGCACTTGTAAAGCTGCTTTGTGACAACAACTGTTGTAAAAAGCGCTATATAAATAAAATTTGATTGATTGATTGATATGAGAACTTCTGCAGCATTCCGAATCAGTTGTAGAGGTCTAATGATCTGTAGAGGAAGAGCAGCAAGTAAGGAGTTGCAATAGTTCAGCTTTGAGATGACAAGAGACCGCACAAGCATCCGAGTACTATGCTCTGAATGAAAAGGTCATATTCTCAGAATGTTGCAAAGGAGAAATCTGCAGGATCTGGTCAAGTTTGAAAAGTGTGTTGAGAAGGACAACTGATTGTCCAAAGTTACACTCAGGTTTCGAGCAGTTTCTGAAGGTGTTAACAGGGTGTTCTTGAAAGAAAGGGTTCGTTTATTTTGTGGGTTTTGGGGTTCCTGGAAAGTACGGAATTGTGCTTTTGCTACCGTTGAGCTTCAAGTGGTGAGTGGTCATCCATGAAGCAATGCCCGCCAGGCATGCTAAAATACTCCCAGAAAGCTGGACGCAGAACTCACCTTAGACAGAGCTGTTAAGATGGCACGTCAGAGCGAGGAGGTGAAAAAGCAGCAAGCTTCTCTGTGAAGTGACATCAGAGCACAGGCAGGGGATGTTAAGTTGGTGAACAGAGTCAGAATGCTCAAAAATAGCAAGCCTGCTATAAACAAACCTCAGCGTGCTAACAAGCCACACGATGCCCAGGATAGCAAACGAAAATCTTCACTGCCACAGTGTCATAAATGTGGCAGTTCTCAATCACACCCAAAACGTGATTGTCCTGCAAATGATGTAAAATGTCATGCATGTGGCAGAAAGGGACACTCTAGCCACATGTGCAGGGCACCAAAATTGGTGCATGAAGTAGAAGGGGAGGAGGAGGATGCTATCTTCCTCAGCTGCATCATGACTGACGGTGATCCTTGGATGGTCAACATCAACATTCAGGATAGTAGTGTGACATTTAAGATCGACACTGGTGCTAATGTCACAGCCTTACCACAGTCAGTGTTTCAAAAACTATATAAGGGAGGTCCGTCCATGCTCCACAATACAACAAAGCTGCTACTGGGACCAGGGAGGAGTCCACCGGATGTTGTGGGCATCACCAGGCTGTTGCTGAGGAGAGCTGAGAAGATCGGTGAGCTGTAGGCTGGGGCTTGTTACGCATCTAGACAGCCTCACAGTGGAAACATTAAAGTAAACCTACGCAAAACTATGCAGCGGACTTGCCAAACTGTGCCAGCCATATGCCATAAAGTTGAAACCCGGGGCTCAACCATTCTCACTCGAAACACCGAAGAGGATCCCACTGCCACTGATGTATAAAGTCAAGAAAGAATTGCAGAGTTGAGGAGCCGACAGACTGGTGGGCTGGCATCGTGGTAGTGCTTAAGAAAACCAGTGCTGTGTGCATATGTGTTGACCTCACTAAACTGAACAAGTCAGTGTGAGAAATTCATCTTGCCATCAGTAGAGGAAACACTGGGGGTGCTGCCCGGAGCCAGAATTTTTAGTAAGCAAATTAGGGGTTTTGGCAAATTCCCCTGTGTTACGTGCATGTGCACATCTGCCAGTGTTTTTTTTCAGGAGATGGTCTGTGGACGGAGCCTTTTTAAGATGCCACTAGAGGGAGAAGGAGGGGAGAAGATTGAGGGAGAGACCACAGAGGAAGAGCAGCTTGGGCCATGCTGCTCTAGCCTGTAAATGTTTGCTCTAACAACCTGGAGTAAGGGTTGAGCTATGAGGCATGTACTACATTTTCTAGCTCTATGGAATCGAGTTAGGAATTGAGTTAGGAATTGATGTTCCTTTGGGATTCTGTTGTTTTGTTGTTTTTGGGGCTGGACAGGTAAAGTTGAGCGCGCTCCTACATATCCACCACGTAGGCCTTATCTTGTTTAGATTCATTAGGTAAGGGGCGGACACCCACTTTGTATGTTTTGATTATTAGAGTAGGTAGATAAGGATAGTTGTTTTTTTTTCTTGGATTAGAGAGTTAGTTCTTGTTGTTTTGAGTTTCTAGCTTAAGGTGTGTTTGTTTTGTTGTGTTCTTTGATTTGGTTTCGTCCAGGGTCCAGTCTTGTGTTTGTTTTTCCTTATTTTATTATATATATATATATATATATATATATATATATATATATATATATATATATATATATATATATATATATATATATAGTGATGTATATCTTACCACTTTTTTCGGTAACGAGTAATATAACGCGCTACTATTTCCAGTCCAGTAATCAGATTAAAGTTACTTATCCAAATAACTGTGCGTTACTATTTTTATTTTCCCTAGTAAATATATATATTTTTGCTTTCTTCTTGGCTCAGTTCTACTTTTGCGTCTGACCGTAGTGCTCGACTCCGCACGCTGCGCGCGACCCTGTGAGAGCGCGAGCGCGTTTTACCAGGGGCGGTTTGTTCATTAGGGCGATTGGGCGACGCACCACGAAAGGATGAAAAGGAAGTTTTTTTCTCTCACATTCTATCACGGTATTTAACTAGCTGTGTCTGTCCTGGACAGAGTCTCTTGCCTCTGAATGCCATTGTCCAATCAGCGTTGAGGTGCATTCCCTGTAGTCCCGCCTTTTTTGGGGCGATTTGAGACTAACTGAAAATCGCCCCGACTGCTCTCGTAGACTCTCATGTTAAATGTTTTTTTTCAAAGTTTAGGCACTGCAATGCAATGTCTATGGGTTTCGGGAGGGCTCGCCCTTACGTGCTTGCATCAGACGTAACGTAGGGAAATTAATCTGCTCAACACGGTCAGCGTTCCTTCAACTCAGAACAACTCAATCGTTTCATTAAGAGAAGTGCCATTCTGTCGTCGTAATAATCAAGATAAACTAGCAACTAAGGAATTAGGGCCACCGAGACCAAATTTAAACATCAAACAAGTGAAGTGTCCACAAAGGGAGGAAAAGAATATAACCGGGGATTTTGGTGAAACTGGTATGAAGGGAAAACATGGCTAGCAGGCTGTGAAGTAGAGCGCCCTGTTCTGCTTTCCCTCCATTCTGTTACATCCTTAATGCTGTTGCCCATTTATATTCTATGCAACACCTAAAATAAAATGCTGTCTGAGGAATACAGAAATGATTGTGAGTGGGAAAGATTCACTTTTAATTCATGGTAAATCTCTTCATGTTTAAAGTTGTTTATGAGGGCAAATTGAGAGATGACAATTTTTGTTGACCACAGTTAATTGTTCAGTCATTGTAGAGCTTTAACCAAGATGATATTTACAAAATATATCGGTGCACAAATACTGTACAGTCTATAATGTAAGGAGAAATATATATTTATGATTATATTTTTATTGGTTAAGTCACTGTTTTTTATTTACCCACTGAAATGGTCATCACAACAATTTCCCCCCCTGAGATATTTGTCAGAGGCCGCCACTGCGTTTTACAAGTCATTTTTTTGCAGTGTCCTCCCGCAACGATGTGTGGTAGTATAAAGAAACACCCCTCAAAAACAGGGGAAGGAACATTTACCTGAAGAATTTTAATGTTGCACTGTGTTCCACGTTTGAAAAGTGCTGGAATTTTGACTAACGTCGCCTACTTTAAAATGCTTGAAATTGTAATGGTATTTCGTTTCACAAGCTGTCTGACTGAACAGGGGTGGGTTTCCCGAAACGTTCGTAGCGCTAAGTACTTCTTAACCTCGTACGTTTCATACGAGGTTACGAAGTACTTGGCGCTACGAACGTTTCGGGAAACCCACCCCAGTTCGCTTGTATTACGTTTACAAATAAATTTACAAATAATACCGCGCAGCTACACAAACGTAATGTCTGGAGATACTGTAGCGACTACTACTCCTCACGGCAAGTCTTGCCCTTTAAGTGACACGGGTGGGTTATCATTAAAGTTTCCCTCCTCGGGATTTTTGGATTAAGCAGTTTCTGCCTCGGTTACCGAACCTGTTTCAATACATTGTTACTGTTAAAAATGCACTTCCAATAAAGTGAGTATTGGAAAAATTTATTTTGCTGCTGAATGTAACTACTAAAGTAACTTGTAATCTAACGTAGTTACTTTTAAAATCAAGTAATATGTAACGTAACTAAGTTACTTTTAAAAGGAGTAATCAGTAATCGGATTACTTTCTCAAGGTAACTTAGCCATCACTGTGTGTATATATATATATATATATATATATATATATATATATATATATATATATATATATATATTCCATATCCCACAGTAAACATATTGACCTTAGGAATTTTGTTGTGGTCTTCTTTCCCACATCATCTCAGTCTCTCATTCATCCATTCCACCTGATTGCCATCTCCACTTGTTACATACTCCTCTTAACCCCCCCCCCCCGACAGTGCTTGAGGGGTTTGTAACATCTGACAAACGATCACACAGGCTAAACCGTCTGCGAGCTGCAAAGAGATGTCACCTAGGTCACACCAGATTGAAACTGTGTCTATTCCTCGAGTACCAAAAATACTTTTCGCAGTTAAAAGTTAGTAGACAAAATTTAATCAAGGATAAATTCAACTACACTCCCCCAGAGAGTAGTTTAATCCTGAAACTAGGACTGCTAAATATTAGATCCCTGTCATCTAAAGCATTGCTTGTTAATGAAATGATTACCGATCATAATCTATGCATGCTTTGCTTGACGGAAACCTGGGCCCGACCAGACGACTTTATGGCCCTAAATGAAGCTTCTCCCTCTGGTTATAGATATGTTCATAACCCCCGACCAAATGGTCGAGGAGGTGGTATCGCCACAATATATGACTGATGTAGGCATTTCTCAATTCGGCTTCAATTTTAATTGTTTTGAACATCTCATCCTCACTGTATCAAATGTATCAACCAACAAAGCGTCACAGTCGTTAATTACTATTTACCGCCCCCCTGGTTCATATTCTGAGTTCTTGCAGGAGTTTTCAGACTTCCTGTCTCATGTAGTGCTATCAGCCGATAAAGTGATTATAGTTGGTGATTTTAACATCCATTTTGAAAATCTACATGACTCTTTTAGCATAAACTTTCAAGCAATTCTTGATTCAATGGGTAACACTCAGAATGTGGTGGGTCCTACGCATAACTGTAGTCATACAGTGGGGAAAATAAGTATTTAGTCAGTCACCAAAACATCACTGCTCTAGAGGAGATCTGCATGGAGGAATTGGCCAACATACCAGCAACAGTGTGTGCCAACCTTGTGAAGACTTACAGAAAACGTTTGACCTCTGTCATTGCCAACAGAGGATATACAACAAAGAGATAAACTTTTGTTATTGACCAAATACTTATTTTCCACCATTATTTGCAAATAAATTCTTTAAAAGTCAGACAAAATGATTTTCTCAATTTTTTTTTCACATTTTGTCTCTCATAGTTGAGGTCTACCTATGATGTCAATTACCGGCCTCTCTCATCTTTTTAAGTGGGAGAACTTGCACAATTGGTGACTGACTAAATACTTATTTTCCCCACTGTAGATAGATAGATAGATAGATAGATAGATAGATAGATAGATAGATAGATAGATAGATAGATACATACATACATACATACATACATACATACATACATACATACATACATACATACATACATTTTTCTTTTAAGTTAGGGGTATGTTCAGTTAGTATGAGCTGTGGGTGTGTTCTTCAGTCATGATAGAAGCAGAAACACAAATGCTTCTATCAAATGCTTCTAACACATAGATAGATAGATAGATAGATAGATAGATAGATAGATAGATAGATAGATAGATAGATAGATAGATAGATAGATATTTATTTTCAGTTAGGGGTATGTTCAGTTAGTATGAGCTGCTGTGGGTGTGTTCTTCAGAGTCATGATAGAAGCATGGTATCGGCGTTATGTATGAAGCGTCCCTGATTTTCTTGTGTATGCACTTCAATAGCACCACACATTTACATTCATAACTCAAGAAACCCGGAATAGACATTCATAATTCAACTACTCATTATTTCATTCTGTCTTAATATTTGTTTGTTTTTCTGGATATTTGATCACAATAAAGTTGTTTAGCAGCACATTAATTAGTTTTTCCCTGTCTTTCCCTGTCCTTTTTCAGCCTGCTGTTCAGATCACAATCATTTATCAGTGCTTCGACGCAACGCGATCATGCTAATTTCCGCTAGCAATTCTATGGGATTTCCAATATAACATTAGCATCAAGCTAATTGTGCCATATAATAATTTCATATGTCTATAACACAATATAGAATGAGTAGCTCTAGCCTGTTGTTTAGATCACAAACATTTATCAATGCTTTTGATGCTTCTACATGAGAAAGTATGCTGTACATGATGTTTTTTAAAGTAAATTAGCAACGCGATCATAATGATAATTTCCGCTAGCAATCCTATGGGATTTCTTATGTAACATTAGCATCAAGCTAACTGTGTCATATAATTTCTTAGCTTACACGAATTCAAACGCGGAAACAGAAAGTGTTCGATTACAACAAATATTATATAGTATAGTAATTGTCATTTATTTTAAGTCAGTTGAGCTTTAATGCCAATTCATTATTGGCTATTCAACAGAGCAATATAGACGTTTGCTAAAACTGACTGGCTACAACTCTGATCTTAATAAATTCTGATCGATTTGTGAGTTATACATTAATAAACAGCTGTAATTATACCAGCCGCTTACAGCCGCACACGTAACGCTTAAGAGCGCGCGACACTCGAAATAACGTCATAACATGACGTATGACCTTATGGAACCAGTGCCGCGATAACCATAGCAACCACAAAACATTCATGTGTCGCCAATATCACATTCAAATTCATATCATATCATATTCAATATCACATTCATGTCAACTCGACGCCAAGAGATTTATATTAATTATCTATTCGGAAAGAGCGCAGATTTGACCATCTCTTGAACAGAATGGGTTGTGTTTGCACACCTATGAAGGTATTTATAGTCTTTTAAATACTTTAGGGACCAATATTTAAAAGTGTAAAACGTACTTTTAAGCCCGGTTCACACTACACGACTTTTCAGTCGTCAGGTTTTTGTGCCGTTCGCGCTACACGACTGGTTGTGCTGTAATCGCGAGTCTTTAGTTGTTGGGCTACATATTAAACATGCTAGATATTAAACATGCTAGATATTAAACATGCTAGATATTAAACATGCTAGATATTAAACATGATACATATTAAACATGCTAGATATTAAACATGCTAGATATCTGCCGGTCGTCTGCGACCACTCGGCGAGCGTCTTTCAGCAGTTCACACTACACGACTGAGCGAGCGACGAGTGATCGCAGATTTGCCTCCGACCACAGTTTCTGTCGGCGATCTACAAAAAACAGTCGGCGACTGAAAAACCAGCTTAAAATCGTGTAGTGTGAACCGGGCATTACGGAACCAGCACTCTTACCAGTTCTCGGGCCGTGGGTTAATGCAGCTGGCGGTTGCGGTAGCGAGATAAGTATTTAAATATAACAGGGGGACTGAAGAATGGATTTCAATATATATCACTTTTAATGAAGAACAACTGGGAGGCTAGTAGTGGTGGTTACGGCTAGTCCGGGTGTCCTCACTCTCCCGCTCACACTCTGTCCAACTTTCTCTCTCTCCTCCCACTTCAACAGCACTCTAACTCCCCCTAGAGGCTACAAGGCACTCTACACCAGGCATGTCCAGCTCAGTTTGGCTGTGGGGCCGGATCCAGACCTTCTGTTCTCAGGTGGGCCGGATCAGTAACTACAAATCAACTCCAATTATTTAGCTTTGTTTTTCAGTACTATGCTTTATCATTCAGGCTACATTTTTAGCCTACCCTACATATTATAATCATGGATGAAAAGGGATCTTTTCTAAACACAACACATTTATTCACAAACAATGAAAAAAAAAAGATTTTCATGTATGACGGTGAATGTGTTAACAACTGGTTTAACAGTTGAGTGAATGCAGTTTTATACCTGAAGCAACTCACCACATTAACAAACTCAAGTGGGAGCTATGAAAAAAATATTTTCGCCTTAATTGTCATACTGTTTTGAAATAAATTAAAAAAAAATACAAATAAAAGTTATAGCAGTGCATGGGTATTAGGATTAGACTACATCAGATCAAACTACTAGGCTGGGCCTACTGAAGCTGAGAACATACTGCACAATATTAATTATCTTTAATATGAAACCAGATGAATCTTATTTTTAATGATCTGTATTCATGAGTGCAAACAAATTTCGTGTCATCACACTTTTTTTCTCTCTCTCTCACTGCATTCCTGCAGTCTACTTGCTGCTGCTGGCTCCTGTAACTTGGCATCTTTTTGCCTTCACAAGTGCATTGATATTAGGTGTCAAATCCTGAGTAGCAGCACATTTAACAATGTCATTCAAGTGTTTATTTGTTAACCTTGAGCGCCTTTGTTTTATTATTGTTCATTACGGAGAACACCTGTTCACAAAGATAAGTAGTCCCAAACATGGATAGAACTTATGCAGCCATGGCTGTTAATTTGGGGTAACCTGGCACGAAATATTGATAAAACGTATTCAATTCCACGGACCCAAATTTATCCTTCATAGCAGAATCGCTTCATAGCGGAATTGCATGCTGTGACTGAAGCCTTAACTCGTGTCAGTGCTGCATGCTGTCATTTACTGCCCTCTAGTGACCGGAGAGAGCATTTGATTTGTATTCATTTTTTAGAAATCACAACTTTTGATAGAAATGAGCTAGAGACTCGCTTCATTTTTTGACATACTCAGAAATTTATGCCGGGCCGTATTAAATCATCCAACGGGCCGGGTCCAGCCTGCGGGCCGTATGTTTGACATGCCTGCTCTATACATTTCTGAACATTTAGAACAGGTTACATCATGCCATTATTGCTCTTACAAAAGTATAGTCTAAAAGGGAGTAACCAGTACTGGGTTGATTGTGCGTGTTTCACTAATTAGCAACTAGATGATTGAAAAAATAGCATTAATATATATTTTTTCCATTTAAGATTACATGGCTTTTATAGTGTACTGAGATAATATTTCACATATTAATGAACTGACAAACCAATGAATGCTGTTCTACAGAAAAATAACAAAGTGGGTGTGGAGAATGAGGTGGAAGTAAAGAAGGAGAAAAAGAAGAGAAAATGGTGGAGATGCATGAAGGTAGGCTCCAAAGTGTTACGTCTTCATCACCCGTTCCCTCTGTAATTCTTACCTTTCAGTTTCACCTTTGTGTAGTGGTAGCCCCGCTCACCCACTGAAGCCATTCAGCTGTTTCGAGTTTCTCTAATGATTAAGTTTGGTTATTGTCCCTGATGTTGGATCTCCTGGCATGAGTCATTCTGTCTGTTATCCATGCTCAAGTCTCACTTCTTCTCCGTGTCTAAACTTAAGCGATTCTGTCTGGTTGGGTATAGTGTATTTTCTATGTCCTAGGTTGTTGATTCGTACTTACCAATCGTTTCCAGCCTTTCTCAATCCCCTGCCACCAAAGATTATGTGCTTTTGTCCTTGGTTTGTTTTGTTTGCTGAGTTTGGTTTGGTGTCTTGTACTATCGGTGTTTTGGAATGTGTATCCTCTTAGTCGTGTTGATGTATCTCTGGTACATCGGTTTGGTTGCGTTTCTGTCAGGTTCGGTAGATTTATGTCCCATGATGGTTCTACCAAAAATCAACTATTTATTCTCACTAATCCCAAATAAACCCTCTGTTGCTTAGTTTAAGTCCTTAGAGTCAAACATCTCAAAATTTCTATGGAAAAACAAGCCATCAAGAATAAGTCTGAAAACTTTGCAAAAGCCAAAACTCAATGGTGGCTTAGAACTACCAAATTTTTATCATTATTTCTTAGCCAATAGATTACAGTACATTTTAAAATGGATCAAATACGACTTAATAGACAGCCCATGGTTGGACCTAGAACAAGCATTCTGTGGGAAAATAAGACTCTCAGACCTACCTTACATTAGCTCTAATATTAAGCGGTGCCTGGGTAGTGGGGGTATCTGGTGTGGGCCGGGGGTGCTGGGTTCCAGACTCAGACCAGCACATCTTCAACCCTGTTGATGTCTGTTGTTGTTTGATTATTGTGCAATTGGTATGGTTGCGGGTGCCTACATGGGTGTGTGGAGATGTATATATGGGATGGATGTGTGTGGAGATGTATATATGGGATGAATGTGTGTGGAGATGTATATATGGGATGAATGTGTGTGGAGATGTATATATGGGTTGAATGTGTGTGGAGATGTATATATGGGTTGAATGTGTGTGGAGATGTATATATGTGATTAATGTGTGTGGAGATGTATATATGGGATGAATGTGTGTGGAGATGTATATATGGGATGAATGTGTGTGGGTGTATATGTGTGTGGGTGTGTATGGGTGAATATGTGTTTAGGTGAATGTGGATGTCCAGACCGGCTGCTCTCTGGTGTGTCGACGTGGCTCGGCCGCTGGTCTTCACAGCTGTGTTGGTTGTTAGCAGCACTTGGAAGGGTCCCAGCCACCTGGGTTGGTTCCACCTTTGTCTGCGGAAGTCTTTGATCAGCACCCAGTCTCCCGGCTGGAACTCGTGCAGTGGATTCTGACACCTCAGGCAGCACAGCAGAAAGAGACTTGTGCAGAATCACACAATACTGCAGCAGTGGTTCATTTATCAAGTGTGTGTCCCAGTCGGGCGGCCCAACCCTGTGTTTGGAGACCTTCCAAACACAATCTCAAAGGCTGATAAGCTTGTGTGAGCTTGGGGCCTAGTGCGGCTCTGCCACAAAACCAGAGGCAGACATTTCACCCAATTCAATCCTGTTTCCTAAGTTAATTTAGAGAGCCCCCCCTTAATTGTGCCATTGGCTCTTTCCACTGCTCCTGCGCTACCAGGGTGGTAGCTGCAGTGTTTTCTCATGTCTAATCCCAGGTACTTGGTTAGCTCCTTTATCCCTTCATGTACGTACTTGGTCGTATCTGAATTTTGCTTTGAGGTGTGGAAGGCCTCCGTCCCTTTGCTAAACATTCACACACACAAGAATGTATTTCTTTCCTTCAGCAGGTGTTAGTTCAACAAAATCAATTTGCCATTGTTAAAATGGTTTGGTCGGCGGCGGGTGCATGTTTAGTTCTGTTATTCCCCTGTGGTGTGTTTTGTGCACAAACCAGACATCAAAATTTTGGGTGAGTGTGGTTATTCTTAGTGCATGCTAGTGCATGCCACTATCCCCCCTTTGCTAATTGTGACTCCTCCCATGAGCAATTTCAATCAGTCCTCTCATGTAGGCTGTAGGGAGACACGGCTTACCTGTCTGTGTGTATCCAAACTCCCCCCACTGTTTTGCACCTTCCTTTTGCCCATCTCTGTTTTTCTTACATTGTGGCTTGTGTTTGTATTGCTCCGGTTGTTAAGGGTGTGTCTTCTCTGTTACTGTGATCCATTAGCACCATTTGTGTGTGTGGAGCCTGTGAAGCTGTGTGTTGGGCTGTGGCGTTTGTGAAGGCATTGCCTTTTGCTACCGTGTCGCCTGTTCTGGTCTGTGCAACACATTTGAAGATTGCAATTAGTGACGGCAGTAGCACGGCCTCCAACAGTTGTGAGATTAGTTGGTGGTTTATCTTTGACTTTGAGCTGGTAAGGAACGGTGAGCTCAGCTGCTTGGGCAGAATAATGTGGCAGGAGTGATATTGTTTCCAAAACCTCGGTGTGGATAAATGTGCTTTTTTTCTGGTCCTGTAAAATTCGAGAAACATCATGTTTGACCCGAAGTGTGAGTTGAGCGTACCCCACTATATCTCTGAATGCTACCAGTGCCTTTTCTGCAGCTGCTATCGCTGCAGCCCGGCTGCCCCGGGGTCTACTTTTCCTGAGAAGTAGGCTACTGGCCTCTGTCTGTCACTGTGGGCTTGAGTCAAAACACTTGTCCTTTAACGTCAACACTCCCCACACACATATGAACACTGCATTTTATTTCAGAATTCAAAACTGTTCTTAAGACTCATTTGTTTAAACAGGCTTATTCTCTTTAACAAATGTTATTTTTATCTCTGTTTGTTGTGTTAGAATTTCAATACATACTACGTCATGACCCAGGAAGTGCATCTACGTAGTGCAACAGTGCAATGCCCTCTGGAAGTTTCAGAGAGGCCAGACTGTCTCGCAGCGGTGCATTGTAAATGGTGGGTGACTCACAATAGGCTTGTGAGTAAATGTGTATGTTTTTTCCTTCGAAGGAAAATGCCAACCAGTACTGGCTATCTGGATGCACTGAAAAGTGCATTTGCTAGGTCCACTACACTGAACCACTGGCTATCTGGGGGAATCTGGGAAAGAATAGTGTGAGGATTTGGCACTTCTGGGGCTCTAGCGTGAACTGCCACATTGACAGCCTGCAGATCCTGCACAAACCGCCATTCTTCCCACCCTGGTTTCTTAACTGGAAACATTGGAGTGTGCACGGGTGAGTCAGGACCGGTACGATCACTCCAGCTTGCCTAAGTGATTGGAAAACTGGTCTATTGCCCTCAAGCGCCTCAGGCTTTAAAGGGTATTGATGTTGCTTTGTCCTATAATGAGATTTTGGGGTGATGGGTATGGGCTCACACCCCCCGTATGAGCCCCAACATCGCTCTTACCTTGTGCCCATAATGCTGCAGGAACAGTTCTGAGTTCCTCTTCTCATTTTTAATTTATTTTTTCTGAGAGGGTAAGGGAGGCGGCAAAAAAAATACCAAGGGGGTTATTCAGTTCCACTCCCTGCCTGCAGGGGAGCCGGTATGGCGCCGGCTGCATCCACGCCCTCCTGCTAGGGCTAAACATGGTGTTCCTGCCAGGATGTTTACCCATAATCCTAGATGACCCCAGAGATGACCCTTCACAATGTAATCGTTTGTGGGTGTATATATGTCCATAAGAGGGTATATAGGTGTTTGTGAATGTGTGTGGCAATGTATGTTGGGGTGGATGTACATGTGCGTGTAGGTGTATATGTGTGAGGGTCTATATATGAGGGTGAGTTTGGGTGTGTGCGTGTGTATATGTATGTGTTGTGTATGTGTTGTGCTACAGATTTTTCTCTTTTAGGGGACCTCTCAAATACGCAAGCAGCACGCATATAACCACCTTGACCTGTTTTGTCCCTTTCACCTCTCATGCTGCCTGTAGGCAAACATGAAGCCTTCACAGGAAACACTGTCCTATGGGTCAAGACATACTCATCCGTCAGCACCGCCGCCTCTGAAAGGGTGGCAACCTTTTGTTCATTCAGATGTACTACCACCATCTCAGGCACAGAATGTTTAAAATCTTCTAGCAGGACTAGCTCTTTTAACTGTTGAAAGCTAGTTGTTTTTGAGGCAGAACACCACTTCTCAAATAAAACTGTTTTCTCACGAGCAAACTCAACAAACATTTGGTCTGCAGATCTCTGGTGAGTCCGAAAACGTTGCCTATAAGCCTCAGGCACCAACTCGTACGCTCGTAGTACAGCTGCTTTGACTCTGTCATAATCCAGGCTCTGCTCAATAGTTAAGGAAGAGCATACTTCCTGCGCCTTACCCACCAGTTTGCATTGTAGCAGTAAAGACCACATGTCTTTGGGCCAGTGCAGAGTGGCTGCTACACGCTCAAAAGCGGTAAAATAGGAATCAACCTCTGATTCCCTGAAAGGGGGCACAAGAGAAACGTTTTTGCTTACATCAAACTCAGAAGAGCGCAAGGCAGGTTGTCTGGAAGAAGCACTCCTGCTGGCCTCTAACTCAAGAGCCCGGACACGCAACAACTGCGTCTGCCGTTCCTCCTGCTTAATAGCGAGGTCCAACTCCTTCAGCCTTACAGCCATGTTCAAATCAATGTCACTGAGAGAACCAGCTGCTGGTGGAGAATCAACTACATCCATGCCTGGGGAAGTGTCTGGTGAACGCCCTATAACCTCAGCAGACAGTAAACCACCACCCCCTACAGCAACACTAGCCCTCTCCAACCCATGTAACCCCGCAACCTGGGCCACAGCAGGAATCCTTGTATCAGGGGACACAGGCAACCTCCGGTCCTCACGCAGCCTCTCAAGTATGGTCTCTCTGATCTCTGCCTTTCTGGCAGAACGTGCCACTGAAACATTGTAAAACTCAGCCACTGACATAAGGTCAGCCTTTCTACACCGCGCTAGAGCTTCAACAGATGGAGACAACACAAACTGCTCCAAATCAAACTCCATCTTAAAACAAAGGAAATGCAAACCAAACACGACAAAACACACCACACCTGCCCACACCAAAAAAAAAAGAAGGAAGACAGAGACCCACACACCAACGGCTTAGGACGAGCCCCCAATTGTTATGTTTCCCCCCCAAAGGTAACCGGACCAGGAGTTAATGTTCCAACAGAACATGAACCAACACACAAGGGTTTTTAGTCAATCGTGTATTTACATTCACATATAATATACAAGGATAACACATAAGTACACCAAGCCATCTCTCCAGGGGTAAGCCAGGCCAAAACAACAAACAAACCAAAGTAAACCCCACTCTAAGTCCAGACACCAAAACTAGCTACAACTACAAAATAAGTACAAAACAACCAAAGAACAGGCAACTACACTAACTCCCTAACCCACACAAAAAAACAGGAGGAAACAGACATACATACAAAGAAAATGGCACTTACCCCCTTCTGGCAACATACACTAAATCAGGACACACAGTTCAACCCTGAGCCACCCACACAGAACACTCAATGTGTGGGTGTAACACAGTAACAACAGTATCACAACCTAGATACAACCAGTCAACAAACACAAAGAGCCCTGCTCCCCCTTCATCTCGCTCTACTCTTCTGGCCTCTTGCCACGCCCTTCTGGGGACTTCCTGGATGGCAGGGTGTTACCTCCAGTACAGCACCACCTAGGGACACGGAGGAACAAACAGGCAGACACAACAACAAGACAGCAAACACACACAGAGCACAGCCGTAACAATATGGATGTGTGTAGGTGCATACATGATAAGGGTGTATATAAGGGGTTGGGTGTATATATGTATATATATTGAGTGTATGTGTGAGGACAGCCAGTTCTGGGTTGGGGGCAAGTCGTGCCCGGTCCTCTCCCGGCTGCTCCCCTGTGGTTACTGCTCCCCTCCAGAGGGGGCGCGCCTTGGGGTTTCGGAGCCGTGGGCAGGTGGAATCCAGGTCTTTCTCTGCCTGCCTCTGCCCTGTGGGGGAATGTTGTCGCAGCTTTCTACCCTTCCTGGTAAGTACATTTTGTAAATTTATCCTATGTTGCACTTTTATGTTGCACATAAAATAATGTGTTGGCTGTGCAGCCAGGTTTCCAGTCTGTCCCGGCAGACAGGATTCCAGTTTGTCCCGCCTGACAGATATCTAGTCTGTCCTGGGGGCTGCGCAGCCATGCTTCCAGTCTGTCCCGCCAGACAGGCATCCAGTCTGTCCCACCACACAGGTATGTACTCCATTCTTTTCCAGGGGCTGTGCAGCCAGGTTTCCAGTCTGTCCCGGCAGACAGGATTCCAGTTTGTCCCGCCTGACGGATATCTAGTCTGTCCTGGGGGCTGCGCAGCCATGCTTCCAGTCTGTCCCGCCAGACAGGCATCCAGTCTGTCCCACCACACAGGTATGTACTCCATTCTTTTCCAGGGGCTGTGCAGCCAGGTTTCCAGTCTGTCCCGGCAGACAGGATTCCAGTTTGTCCCGCCTGACAGATATCTAGTCTGTCCTGGGGGCTGCGCAGCCATGCTTCCAGTCTGTCCCGCCAGACAGGCATCCAGTCTGTCCCACCACACAGGTATGTACTCCATTCTTTTCCAGGGGCTGTGCAGCCAGGTTTCCAGTCTGTCCCGGCAGACAGGATTCCAGTTTGTCCCGCCTGACAGATATCTAGTCTGTCCTGGGGGCTGCGCAGCCATGCTTCCAGTCTGTCCCGCCAGACAGGCATCCAGTCTGTCCCACCACACAGGTATGTACTCCATTCTTTTCCAGGGGCTGTGCAGCCAGGTTTCCAGTCTGTCCCGGCAGACAGGATTCCAGTTTGTCCCGCCTGACAGATATCTAGTCTGTCCTGGGGGCTGCGCAGCCATGCTTCCAGTCTGTCCCGCCAGACAGGCATCCAGTCTGTCCCACCACACAGGTATGTACTCCATTCTTTTCCAGGGGCTGTGCAGCCAGGTTTCCAGTCTGTCCCGGCAGACAGGATTCCAGTTTGTCCCGCCTGACGGATATCTAGTCTGTCCTGGGGGCTGCGCAGCCATGCTTCCAGTCTGTCCCGCCAGACAGGCATCCAGTCTGTCCCACCACACAGGTATGTACTCCATTCTTTTCCAGGGGCTGTGCAGCCAGGTTTCCAGTCTGTCCCGGCAGACAGGATTCCAGTTTGTCCCGCCTGACAGATATCTAGTCTGTCCTGGGGGCTGCGCAGCCATGCTTCCAGTCTGTCCCGCCAGACAGGCATCCAGTCTGTCCCACCACACAGGTATGTACTCCATTCTTTTCCAGGGGCTGTGCAGCCAGGTTTCCAGTCTGTCCCGGCAGACAGGATTCCAGTTTGTCCCGCCTGACAGATATCTAGTCTGTCCTGGGGGCTGCGCAGCCATGCTTCCAGTCTGTCCCGCCAGACAGGCATCCAGTCTGTCCCACCACACAGGTATGTACTCCATTCTTTTCCAGGGGCTGTGCAGCCAGGTTTCCAGTCTGTCCCGGCAGACAGGATTCCAGTTTGTCCCGCCTGACAGATATCTAGTCTGTCCTGGGGGCTGCGCAGCCATGCTTCCAGTCTGTCCCGCCAGACAGGCATCCAGTCTGTCCCACCACACAGGTATGTACTCCATTCTTTTCCAGGGGCTGTGCAGCCAGGTTTCCAGTCTGTCCCGGCAGACAGGATTCCAGTTTGTCCCGCCTGACAGATATCTAGTCTGTCCTGGGGGCTGCGCAGCCATGCTTCCAGTCTGTCCCGCCAGACAGGCATCCAGTCTGTCCCACCACACAGGTATGTACTCCATTCTTTTCCAGGGGCTGTGCAGCCAGGTTTCCAGTCTGTCCCGGCAGACAGGATTCCAGTTTGTCCCGCCTGACAGATATCTAGTCTGTCCTGGGGGCTGCGCAGCCATGCTTCGAGTCTGTGCCGCCCAGGCATCCAGTCTGTCCCACCACACAGGTATGTACTCCATTCTTTTCCAGGGGCTGTGCAGCCAGGTTTCCAGTCTGTCCCGGCAGACAGGGATTCCAGTTTGTCCCGCCTGACAGATATCTAGTCTGTCCTGGGGGCTGCGCAGCCATGCTTCCAATCTGTCCCGCCAGACAGGCATCCAGTCTGTCCCACCACACAGGTATGTACTCCATTCTTTTCCAGGGGCTGTGCAGCCAGGTTTCCAGTCTGTCCCGGCAGACAGGATTCCAGTTTGTCCCGCCTGACAGATATCTAGTCTGTCCTGGGGGCTGCGCAGCCATGCTTCCAGTCTGTCCCGCCAGACAGGCATCCAGTCTGTCCCCACCACACAGGTATGTACTCCATTCTTTTCCAGGGGCTGTGCAGCCAGGTTTCCAGTCTGTCCCGGCAGACAGGATTCCAGTTTGTCCCGCCTGACGGATATCTAGTCTGTCCTGGGGGGCTGCGCAGCCATGCTTCCAGTCTGTCCCGCCAGACAGGCATCCAGTCTGTCCCACCACACAGGTATGTACTCCATTCTTTTCCAGGGGCTGTGCAGCCAGGTTTCCAGTCTGTCCCGGCAGACAGGATTCCAGTTTGTCCCGCCTGACAGATATCTAGTCTGACCTGGGGGCTGCGCAGCCATGCTTCCAGTCTGTCCCGCCAGACAGGCATCCAGTCTGTCCCACCACACAGGTATGTACTCCATTCTTTTCCAGGGGCTGTGCAGCCAGGTTTCCAGTCTGTCCCGGCAGACAGGATTCCAGTTTGTCCCGCCTGACAGATATCTAGTCTGTCCTGGGGGCTGTGCAGCCATGCTTCCAGTCTGTCCCGCCAGACAGGCATCCAGTCTGTCCCACCACACAGGTATGTACTCCATTCTTTTCCAGGGGCTGTGCAGCCAGGTTTCCAGGTCTGTCCCGGCAGACAGGATTCCAGTTTGTCCGCCTGACAGATATCTAGTCTGTCCTGGGGGCTGCGCAGCCATGCTTCCAGTCTGTCCCGCCAGACAGGCATCCAGTCTGTCCCACCACACAGGTATGTACTCCATTATTTTCCAGGGGCTGTGCAGCCAGGTTTCCAGTCTGTCCCGGCAGACAGGATTCCAGTTTGTCCCGCCTGACGGATATCTAGTCTGTCCTGGGGGCTGCGCAGCCATGCTTCCAGTCTGTCCCGCCAGACAGGCATCCAGTCTGTCCCACCACACAGGTATGTACTCCATTCTTTTCCAGGGGCTGTGCAGCCAGGTTTCCAGTCTGTCCCGGCAGACAGGATTCCAGTTTGTCCCGCCTGACAGATATCTAGTCTGACCTGGGGGCTGCGCAGCCATGCTTCCAGTCTGTCCCGCCAGACAGGCATCCAGTCTGTCCCACCACACAGGTATGTACTCCATTCTTTTCCAGGGGCTGTGCAGCCAGGTTTCCAGTCTGTCCCGGCAGACAGGATTCCAGTTTGTCCCGCCTGACAGATATCTAGTCTGTCCTGGGGGCTGCGCAGCCATGCTTCCAGTCTGTCCCGCCAGACAAGCATCCAGTCTGTCCCACCACACAGGTATGTACTCCATTCTTTTCCAGGGGCTGTGCAGCCAGGTTTCCAGTCTGTCCCGGCAGACAGGATTCCAGTTTGTCCCGCCTGACAGATATCTAGTCTGTCCTGGGGGCTGCGCAGCCATGCTTCCAGTCTGTCCCGCCAGACAGGCATCCAGTCTGTCCCACCACACAGGTATGTACTCCATTCTTTTCCAGGGGCTGTGCAGCCAGGTTTCCAGTCTGTCCCGGCAGACAGGATTCCAGTTTGTCCCGCCTGACAGATATCTAGTCTGTCCTGGGGGCTGCGCAGCCATGCTTCGAGTCTGTCCCGCCAGACAGGCATCCAGTCTGTCCCACCACACAGGTATGTACTCCATTCTTTTCCAGGGGCTGTGCAGCCAGGTTTCCAGTCTGTCCCGGCAGACAGGATTCCAGTTTGTCCCGCCTGACAGATATCTAGTCTGTCCTGGGGGGCTGCGCAGCCATGCTTCCAGTCTGTCCCGCCAGACAGGCATCCAGTCTGTCCCACCACACAGGTATGTACTCCATTCTTTTCCAGGGGCTGTGCAGCCAGGTTTCCAGTCTGTCCCGGCAGACAGGATTCCAGTTTGTCCCGCCTGACGGATATCTAGTCTGTCCTGGGGGCTGCGCAGCCATGCTTCCAGTCTGTCCCGCCAGACAGGCATCCAGTCTGTCCCACCACACAGGTATGTACTCCATTCTTTTCCAGGGGCTGTGCAGCCAGGTTTCCAGTCTGTCCCGGCAGACAGGATTCCAGTTTGTCCCGCCTGACAGATATCTAGTCTGTCCTGGGGGCTGCGCAGCCATGCTTCCAGTCTGTCCCGCCAGACAGGCATCCAGTCTGTCCCACCACACAGGTATGTACTCCATTCTTTTCCAGGGGCTGTGCAGCCAGGTTTCCAGTCTGTCCCGGCAGACAGGATTCCAGTTTGTCCCGCCTGACAGATATCTAGTCTGTCCTGGGGGCTGCGCAGCCATGCTTCCAGTCTGTCCCGCCAGACAGGCATCCAGTCTGTCCCACCACACAGGTATGTACTCCATTCTTTTCCAGGGGCTGTGCAGCCAGGTTTCCAGTCTGTCCCGGCAGACAGGATTCCAGTTTGTCCCGCCTGACAGATATCTAGTCTGTCCTGGGGGCTGCGCAGCCATGCTTCCAGTCTGTCCCGCCAGACAGGCATCCAGTCTGTCCCACCACACAGGTATGTACTCCATTCTTTTCCAGGGGCTGTGCAGCCAGGTTTCCAGTCTGTCCCGGCAGACAGGATTCCAGTTTGTCCCGCCTGACAGATATCTAGTCTGTCCCTGGGGGCTGCGCAGCCATGCTTCCAGTCTGTCCCGCCAGACAGGCATCCAGTCTGTCCCACCACACAGGTATGTACTCCATTCTTTTCCAGGGGCTGTGCAGCCAGGTTTCCAGTCTGTCCCGGCAGACAGGATTCCAGTTTGTCCCGCCTGACAGATATCTAGTCTGTCCTGGGGGCTGCGCAGCCATGCTTCCAGTCTGTCCCGCCAGACAGGCATCCAGTCTGTCCCACCACACAGGTATGTACTCCATTCTTTTCCAGGGGCTGTGCAGCCAGGTTTCCAGTCTGTCCCGGCAGACAGGATTCCAGTTTGTCCCGCCTGACAGATATCTAGTCTGTCCTGGGGGCTGCGCAGCCATGCTTCCAGTCTGTCCCGCCAGACAGGCATCCAGTCTGTCCCACCACACAGGTATGTACTCCATTCTTTTCCAGGGGCTGTGCAGCCAGGTTTCCAGTCTGTCCCGGCAGACAGGATTCCAGTTTGTCCCGCCTGACAGATATCTAGTCTGTCCTGGGGGCTGCGCAGCCATGCTTCCAGTCTGTCCCGCCAGACAGGCATCCAGTCTGTCCCACCACACAGGTATGTACTCCATTCTTTTCCAGGGGCTGTGCAGCCAGGTTTCCAGTCTGTCCCGGCAGACAGGATTCCAGTTTGTCCCGCCTGACAGATATCTAGTCTGTCCTGGGGGCTGCGCAGCCATGCTTCCAGTCTGTCCCGCCAGACAGGCATCCAGTCTGTCCCACCACACAGGTATGTACTCCATTCTTTTCCAGGGGCTGTGCAGCCAGGTTTCCAGTCTGTCCCGGCAGACAGGATTCCAGTTTGTCCCGCCTGACAGATATCTAGTCTGTCCTGGGGGCTGCGCAGCCATGCTTCCAGTCTGTCCCGCCAGACAGGCATCCAGTCTGTCCCACCACACAGGTATGTACTCCATTCTTTTCCAGGGGCTGTGCAGCCAGGTTTCCAGTCTGTCCCGGCAGACAGGATTCCAGTTTGTCCCGCCTGACAGGATATCTAGTCTGTCCTGGGGGCTGCGCAGCCATGCTTCCAGTCTGTCCCGCCAGACAGGCATCCAGTCTGTCCCACCACACAGGTATGTACTCCATTCTTTTCCAGGGGCTGTGCAGCCAGGTTTCCAGTCTGTCCCGGCAGACAGGATTCCAGTTTGTCCCGCCTGACAGATATCTAGTCTGTCCTGGGGGCTGCGCAGCCATGCTTCCAGTCTGTCCCGCCAGACAGGCATCCAGTCTGTCCCACCACACAGGTATGTACTCCATTCTTTTCCAGGGGCTGTGCAGCCAGGTTTCCAGTCTGTCCCGGCAGACAGGATTCCAGTTTGTCCCGCCTGACAGATATCTAGTCTGTCCTGGGGGCTGCGCAGCCATGCTTCCAGTCTGTCCCGCCAGACAGGCATCCAGTCTGTCCCACCACACAGGTATGTACTCCATTCTTTTCCAGGGGCTGTGCAGCCAGGTTTCCAGTCTGTCCCGGCAGACAGGATTCCAGTTTGTCCCGCCTGACAGATATCTAGTCTGTCCTGGGGGCTGCGCAGCCATGCTTCCAGTCTGTCCCGCCAGACAGGCATCCAGTCTGTCCCACCACACAGGTATGTACTCCATTCTTTTCCAGGGGCTGTGCAGCCAGGTTTCCAGTCTGTCCCGGCAGACAGGATTCCAGTTTGTCCCGCCTGACAGATATCTAGTCTGTCCTGGGGGCTGCGCAGCCATGCTTCCAGTCTGTCCCGCCAGACAGGCATCCAGTCTGTCCCACCACACAGGTATGTACTCCATTCTTTTCCAGGGGCTGTGCAGCCAGGTTTCCAGTCTGTCCCGGCAGACAGGATTCCAGTTTGTCCCGCCTGACAGATATCTAGTCTGTCCTGGGGGCTGCGCAGCCATGCTTCCAGTCTGTCCCGCCAGACAGGCATCCAGTCTGTCCCACCACACAGGTATGTACTCCATTCTTTTCCAGGGGCTGTGCAGCCAGGTTTCCAGTCTGTCCCGGCAGACAGGATTCCAGTTTGTCCCGCCTGACAGATATCTAGTCTGTCCTGGGGGCTGCGCAGCCATGCTTCCAGTCTGTCCCGCCAGACAGGCATCCAGTCTGTCCCACCACACAGGTATGTACTCCATTCTTTTCCAGGGGCTGTGCAGCCAGGTTTCCAGTCTGTCCCGGCAGACAGGATTCCAGTTTGTCCCGCCTGACAGATATCTAGTCTGTCCTGGGGGCTGCGCAGCCATGCTTCCAGTCTGTCCCGCCAGACAGGCATCCAGTCTGTCCCACCACACAGGTATGTACTCCATTCTTTTCCAGGGGCTGTGCAGCCAGGTTTCCAGTCTGTCCCGGCAGACAGGATTCCAGTTTGTCCCGCCTGACAGATATCTAGTCTGTCCTGGGGGCTGCGCAGCCATGCTTCCAGTCTGTCCCGCCAGACAGGCATCCAGTCTGTCCCACCACACAGGTATGTACTCCATTCTTTTCCAGGGGCTGTGCAGCCAGGTTTCCAGTCTGTCCCGGCAGACAGGATTCCAGTTTGTCCCGCCTGACAGATATCTAGTCTGTCCCTGGGGGCTGCGCAGCCATGCTTCCAGTCTGTCCCGCCAGACAGGCATCCAGTCTGTCCCACCACACAGGTATGTACTCCATTCTTTTCCAGGGGCTGTGCAGCCAGGTTTCCAGTCTGTCCCGGCAGACAGGATTCCAGTTTGTCCCGCCTGACAGATATCTAGTCTGTCCTGGGGGCTGCGCAGCCATGCTTCCAGTCTGTCCCGCCAGACAGGCATCCAGTCTGTCCCACCACACAGGTATGTACTCCATTCTTTTCCAGGGGCTGTGCAGCCAGGTTTCCAGTCTGTCCCGGCAGACAGGATTCCAGTTTGTCCCGCCTGACAGATATCTAGTCTGTCCTGGGGGCTGCGCAGCCATGCTTCCAGTCTGTCCCGCCAGACAGGCATCCAGTCTGTCCCACCACACAGGTATGTACTCCATTCTTTTCCAGGGGCTGTGCAGCCAGGTTTCCAGTCTGTCCCGGCAGACAGGATTCCAGTTTGTCCCGCCTGACAGATATCTAGTCTGTCCTGGGGGCTGCGCAGCCATGCTTCCAGTCTGTCCCGCCAGACAGGCATCCAGTCTGTCCCACCACACAGGTATGTACTCCATTCTTTTCCAGGGGCTGTGCAGCCAGGTTTCCAGTCTGTCCCGGCAGACAGGATTCCAGTTTGTCCCGCCTGACAGATATCTAGTCTGTCCTGGGGGCTGCGCAGCCATGCTTCCAGTCTGTCCCGCCAGACAGGCATCCAGTCTGTCCCACCACACAGGTATGTACTCCATTCTTTTCCAGGGGCTGTGCAGCCAGGTTTCCAGTCTGTCCCGGCAGACAGGATTCCAGTTTGTCCCGCCTGACAGATATCTAGTCTGTCCTGGGGGCTGCGCAGCCATGCTTCCAGTCTGTCCCGCCAGACAGGCATCCAGTCTGTCCCACCACACAGGTATGTACTCCATTCTTTTCCAGGGGCTGTGCAGCCAGGTTTCCAGTCTGTCCCGGCAGACAGGATTCCAGTTTGTCCCGCCTGACAGATATCTAGTCTGTCCTGGGGGCTGCGCAGCCATGCTTCCAGTCTGTCCCGCCAGACAGGCATCCAGTCTGTCCCACCTCACAGGTATGTACTCCATTCTTTTCCAGGGGCTGTGCAGCCAGGTTTCCAGTCTGTCCCGGCAGACAGGATTCCAGTTTGTCCCGCCTGACAGATATCTAGTCTGTCCTGGGGGCTGCGCAGCCATGCTTCCAGTCTGTCCCGCCAGACAGGCATCCAGTCCTGTCCCACCACACAGGTATGTACTCCATTCTTTTCCAGGGGGCTGTGCAGCCAGGTTTCCAGTCTGTCCCGGCAGACAGGATTCCAGTTTGTCCCGCCTGACAGATATCTAGTCTGTCCTGGGGGCTGCGCAGCCATGCTTCCAGTCTGTCCCGCCAGACAGGCATCCAGTCTGTCCCACCACACAGGTATGTACTCCATTCTTTTCCAGGGGCTGTGCAGCCAGGTTTCCAGTCTGTCCCGGCAGACAGGATTCCAGTTTGTCCCGCCTGACAGATATCTAGTCTGTCCTGGGGGCTGCGCAGCCATGCTTCCAGTCTGTCCCGCCAGACAGGCATCCAGTCTGTCCCACCACACAGGTATGTACTCCATTCTTTTCCAGGGGCTGTGCAGCCAGGTTTCCAGTCTGTCCCGGCAGACAGGATTCCAGTTTGTCCCGCCTGACAGATATCTAGTCTGTCCTGGGGGCTGCGCAGCCATGCTTCCAGTCTGTCCCGCCAGACAGGCATCCAGTCTGTCCCACCACACAGGTATGTACTCCATTCTTTTCCAGGGGCTGTGCAGCCAGGTTTCCAGTCTGTCCCGGCAGACAGGATTCCAGTTTGTCCCGCCTGACAGATATCTAGTCTGTCCTGGGGGCTGCGCAGCCATGCTTCCAGTCTGTCCCGCCAGACAGGCATCCAGTCTGTCCCACCACACAGGTATGTACTCCATTCTTTTCCAGGGGCTGTGCAGCCAGGTTTCCAGTCTGTCCCGGCAGACAGGATTCCAGTTTGTCCCGCCTGACAGATATCTAGTCTGTCCTGGGGGCTGCGCAGCCATGCTTCCAGTCTGTCCCGCCAGACAGGCATCCAGTCTGTCCCACCACACAGGTATGTACTCCATTCTTTTCCAGGGGCTGTGCAGCCAGGTTTCCAGTCTGTCCCGGCAGACAGGATTCCAGTTTGTCCCGCCTGACAGATATCTAGTCTGTCCTGGGGGCTGCGCAGCCATGCTTCCAGTCTGTCCCGCCAGACAGGCATCCAGTCTGTCCCACCACACAGGTATGTACTCCATTCTTTTCCAGGGGCTGTGCAGCCAGGTTTCCAGTCTGTCCCGGCAGACAGGATTCCAGTTTGTCCCGCCTGACAGATATCTAGTCTGTCCTGGGGGCTGCGCAGCCATGCTTCCAGTCTGTCCCGCCAGACAGGCATCCAGTCTGTCCCACCCACACAGGTATGTACTCCATTCTTTTCCAGGGGCTGTGCAGCCAGGTTTCCAGTCTGTCCCGGCAGACAGGATTCCAGTTTGTCCCGCCTGACAGATATCTAGTCTGTCCTGGGGGCTGCGCAGCCATGCTTCCAGTCTGTCCCGCCAGACAGGCATCCAGTCTGTCCCACCACACAGGTATGTACTCCATTCTTTTCCAGGGGCTGTGCAGCCAGGTTTCCAGTCTGTCCCGGCAGACAGGATTCCAGTTTGTCCCGCCTGACAGATATCTAGTCTGTCCTGGGGGCTGCGCAGCCATGCTTCCAGTCTGTCCCGCCAGACAGGCATCCAGTCTGTCCCCACCACACAGGTATGTACTCCATTCTTTTCCAGGGGCTGTGCAGCCAGGTTTCCAGTCTGTCCCGGCAGACAGGATTCCAGTTTGTCCCGCCTGACAGATATCTAGTCTGTCCTGGGGGCTGCGCAGCCATGCTTCCAGTCTGTCCCGCCAGACAGGCATCCAGTCTGTCCCACCACACAGGTATGTACTCCATTCTTTTCCAGGGGCTGTGCAGCCAGGTTTCCAGTCTGTCCCGGCAGACAGGATTCCAGTTTGTCCCGCCTGACAGATATCTAGTCTGTCCTGGGGGCTGCGCAGCCATGCTTCCAGTCTGTCCCGCCAGACAGGCATCCAGTCTGTCCCACCACACAGGTATGTACTCCATTCTTTTCCAGGGGCTGTGCAGCCAGGTTTCCAGTCTGTCCCGGCAGACAGGATTCCAGTTTGTCCCGCCTGACAGATATCTAGTCTGTCCTGGGGGCTGCGCAGCCATGCTTCCAGTCTGTCCCGCCAGACAGGCATCCAGTCTGTCCCACCACACAGGTATGTACTCCATTCTTTTCCAGGGGCTGTGCAGCCAGGTTTCCAGTCTGTCCCGGCAGACAGGATTCCAGTTTGTCCCGCCTGACAGATATCTAGTCTGTCCTGGGGGCTGCGCAGCCATGCTTCCAGTCTGTCCCGCCAGACAGGCATCCAGTCTGTCCCACCACACAGGTATGTACTCCATTCTTTTCCAGGGGCTGTGCAGCCAGGTTTCCAGTCTGTCCCGGCAGACAGGATTCCAGTTTGTCCCGCCTGACAGATATCTAGTCTGTCCTGGGGGCTGCGCAGCCATGCTTCCAGTCTGTCCCGCCAGACAGGCATCCAGTCTGTCCCACCACACAGGTATGTACTCCATTCTTTTCCAGGGGCTGTGCAGCCAGGTTTCCAGTCTGTCCCGGCAGACAGGATTCCAGTTTGTCCCGCCTGACAGATATCTAGTCTGTCCTGGGGGCTGCGCAGCCATGCTTCCAGTCTGTCCCGCCAGACAGGCATCCAGTCTGTCCCACCACACAGGTATGTACTCCATTCTTTTCCAGGGGCTGTGCAGCCAGGTTTCCAGTCTGTCCCGGCAGACAGGATTCCAGTTTGTCCCGCCTGACAGATATCTAGTCTGTCCTGGGGGCTGCGCAGCCATGCTTCCAGTCTGTCCCGCCAGACAGGCATCCAGTCTGTCCCACCACACAGGTATGTACTCCATTCTTTTCCAGGGGCTGTGCAGCCAGGTTTCCAGTCTGTCCCGGCAGACAGGATTCCAGTTTGTCCCGCCTGACAGATATCTAGTCTGTCCTGGGGGCTGCGCAGCCATGCTTCCAGTCTGTCCCGCCAGACAGGCATCCAGTCTGTCCCACCACACAGGTATGTACTCCATTCTTTTCCAGGGGCTGTGCAGCCAGGTTTCCAGTCTGTCCCGGCAGACAGGATTCCAGTTTGTCCCGCCTGACAGATATCTAGTCTGTCCTGGGGGCTGCGCAGCCATGCTTCCAGTCTGTCCCGCCAGACAGGCATCCAGTCTGTCCCACCACACAGGTATGTACTCCATTCTTTTCCAGGGGCTGTGCAGCCAGGTTTCCAGTCTGTCCCGGCAGACAGGATTCCAGTTTGTCCCGCCTGACAGATATCTAGTCTGTCCTGGGGGCTGCGCAGCCATGCTTCCAGTCTGTCCCGCCAGACAGGCATCCAGTCTGTCCCACCACACAGGTATGTACTCCATTCTTTTCCAGGGGCTGTGCAGCCAGGTTTCCAGTCTGTCCCGGCAGACAGGATTCCAGTTTGTCCCGCCTGACAGATATCTAGTCTGTCCTGGGGGCTGCGCAGCCATGCTTCCAGTCTGTCCCGCCAGACAGGCATCCAGTCTGTCCCACCACACAGGTATGTACTCCATTCTTTTCCAGGGGCTGTGCAGCCAGGTTTCCAGTCTGTCCCGGCAGACAGGATTCCAGTTTGTCCCGCCTGACAGATATCTAGTCTGTCCTGGGGGCTGCGCAGCCATGCTTCCAGTCTGTCCCGCCAGACAGGCATCCAGTCTGTCCCACCACACAGGTATGTACTCCATTCTTTTCCAGGGGCTGTGCAGCCAGGTTTCCAGTCTGTCCCGGCAGACAGGATTCCAGTTTGTCCCGCCTGACAGATATCTAGTCTGTCCTGGGGGCTGCGCAGCCATGCTTCCAGTCTGTCCCGCCAGACAGGCATCCAGTCTGTCCCACCACACAGGTATGTACTCCATTCTTTTCCAGGGGCTGTGCAGCCAGGTTTCCAGTCTGTCCCGGCAGACAGGATTCCAGTTTGTCCCGCCTGACAGATATCTAGTCTGTCCTGGGGGCTGCGCAGCCATGCTTCCAGTCTGTCCCGCCAGACAGGCATCCAGTCTGTCCCACCACACAGGTATGTACTCCATTCTTTTCCAGGGGCTGTGCAGCCAGGTTTCCAGTCTGTCCCGGCAGACAGGATTCCAGTTTGTCCCGCCTGACAGATATCTAGTCTGTCCTGGGGGCTGCGCAGCCATGCTTCCGAGTCTGTCCCGCCAGACAGGCATCCAGTCTGTCCCACCACACAGGTATGTACTCCATTCTTTTCCAGGGGCTGTGCAGCCAGGTTTCCAGTCTGTCCCGGCAGACAGGATTCCAGTTTGTCCCGCCTGACAGATATCTAGTCTGTCCTGGGGGCTGCGCAGCCATGCTTCCAGTCTGTCCCGCCAGACAGGCATCCAGTCTGTCCCACCACACAGGTATGTACTCCATTCTTTTCCAGGGGCTGTGCAGCCAGGTTTCCAGTCTGTCCCGGCAGACAGGATTCCAGTTTGTCCCGCCTGACAGATATCTAGTCTGTCCTGGGGGCTGCGCAGCCATGCTTCCAGTCTGTCCCGCCAGACAGGCATCCAGTCTGTCCCACCACACAGGTATGTACTCCATTCTTTTCCAGGGGCTGTGCAGCCAGGTTTCCAGTCTGTCCCGGCAGACAGGATTCCAGTTTGTCCCGCCTGACAGATATCTAGTCTGTCCTGGGGGCTGCGCAGCCATGCTTCCAGTCTGTCCCGCCAGACAGGCATCCAGTCTGTCCCACCACACAGGTATGTACTCCATTCTTTTCCAGGGGCTGTGCAGCCAGGTTTCCAGTCTGTCCCGGCAGACAGGATTCCAGTTTGTCCCGCCTGACAGATATCTAGTCTGTCCTGGGGGCTGCGCAGCCATGCTTCCAGTCTGTCCCGCCAGACAGGCATCCAGTCTGTCCCACCACACAGGTATGTACTCCATTCTTTTCCAGGGGCTGTGCAGCCAGGTTTCCAGTCTGTCCCGGCAGACAGGATTCCAGTTTGTCCCGCCTGACAGATATCTAGTCTGTCCTGGGGGCTGCGCAGCCATGCTTCCAGTCTGTCCCGCCAGACAGGCATCCAGTCTGTCCCACCACACAGGTATGTACTCCATTCTTTTCCAGGGGCTGTGCAGCCAGGTTTCCAGTCTGTCCCCGGCAGACAGGATTCCAGTTTGTCCCGCCTGACAGATATCTAGTCTGTCCTGGGGGCTGCGCAGCCATGCTTCCAGTCTGTCCCGCCAGACAGGCATCCAGTCTGTCCCACCACACAGGTATGTACTCCATTCTTTTCCAGGGGCTGTGCAGCCAGGTTTCCAGTCTGTCCCGGCAGACAGGATTCCAGTTTGTCCCGCCTGACAGATATCTAGTCTGTCCTGGGGGCTGCGCAGCCATGCTTCCAGTCTGTCCCGCCAGACAGGCATCCAGTCTGTCCCACCACACAGGTATGTACTCCATTCTTTTCCAGGGGCTGTGCAGCCAGGTTTCCAGTCTGTCCCGGCAGACAGGATTCCAGTTTGTCCCGCCTGACAGATATCTAGTCTGTCCTGGGGGCTGCGCAGCCATGCTTCCAGTCTGTCCCGCCAGACAGGCATCCAGTCTGTCCCACCACACAGGTATGTACTCCATTCTTTTCCAGGGGCTGTGCAGCCAGGTTTCCAGTCTGTCCCGGCAGACAGGATTCCAGTTTGTCCCGCCTGACAGATATCTAGTCTGTCCTGGGGGCTGCGCAGCCATGCTTCCAGTCTGTCCCGCCAGACAGGCATCCAGTCTGTCCCACCACACAGGTATGTACTCCATTCTTTTCCAGGGGCTGTGCAGCCAGGTTTCCAGTCTGTCCCGGCAGACAGGATTCCAGTTTGTCCCGCCTGACAGATATCTAGTCTGTCCTGGGGGCTGCGCAGCCATGCTTCCAGTCTGTCCCGCCAGACAGGCATCCAGTCTGTCCCACCACACAGGTATGTACTCCATTCTTTTCCAGGGGCTGTGCAGCCAGGTTTCCAGTCTGTCCCGGCAGACAGGATTCCAGTTTGTCCCGCCTGACAGATATCTAGTCTGTCCTGGGGGCTGCGCAGCCATGCTTCCAGTCTGTCCCGCCAGACAGGCATCCAGTCTGTCCCACCACACAGGTATGTACTCCATTCTTTTTCCAGGGGCTGTGCAGCCAGGTTTCCAGTCTGTCCCGGCAGACAGGATTCCAGTTTGTCCCGCCTGACAGATATCTAGTCTGTCCTGGGGGCTGCGCAGCCATGCTTCCAGTCTGTCCCGCCAGACAGGCATCCAGTCTGTCCCACCACACAGGTATGTACTCCATTCTTTTCCAGGGGCTGTGCAGCCAGGTTTCCAGTCTGTCCCGGCAGACAGGATTCCAGTTTGTCCCGCCTGACAGATATCTAGTCTGTCCTGGGGGCTGCGCAGCCATGCTTCCAGTCTGTCCCGCCAGACAGGCATCCAGTCTGTCCCACCACACAGGTATGTACTCCATTCTTTTCCAGGGGCTGTGCAGCCAGGTTTCCAGTCTGTCCCGGCAGACAGGATTCCAGTTTGTCCCGCCTGACAGATATCTAGTCTGTCCTGGGGGCTGCGCAGCCATGCTTCCAGTCTGTCCCGCCAGACAGGCATCCAGTCTGTCCCACCACACAGGTATGTACTCCATTCTTTTCCAGGGGGCTGTGCAGCCAGGTTTCCAGTCTGTCCCGGCAGACAGGATTCCAGTTTGTCCCGCCTGACAGGATATCTAGTCTGTCCTGGGGGCTGCGCAGCCATGCTTCCAGTCTGTCCCGCCAGACAGGCATCCAGTCTGTCCCACCACACAGGTATGTACTCCATTCTTTTCCAGGGGCTGTGCAGCCAGGTTTCCAGTCTGTCCCGGCAGACAGGATTCCAGTTTGTCCCGCCTGACAGATATCTAGTCTGTCCTGGGGGCTGCGCAGCCATGCTTCCAGTCTGTCCCGCCAGACAGGCATCCAGTCTGTCCCACCACACAGGTATGTACTCCATTCTTTTCCAGGGGCTGTGCAGCCAGGTTTCCAGTCTGTCCCGGCAGACAGGATTCCAGTTTGTCCCGCCTGACAGATATCTAGTCTGTCCTGGGGGCTGCGCAGCCATGCTTCCAGTCTGTCCCGCCAGACAGGCATCCAGTCTGTCCCACCACACAGGTATGTACTCCATTCTTTTCCAGGGGCTGTGCAGCCAGGTTTCCAGTCTGTCCCGGCAGACAGGATTCCAGTTTGTCCCGCCTGACAGATATCTAGTCTGTCCTGGGGGCTGCGCAGCCATGCTTCCAGTCTGTCCCGCCAGACAGGCATCCAGTCTGTCCCACCACACAGGTATGTACTCCATTCTTTTCCAGGGGCTGTGCAGCCAGGTTTCCAGTCTGTCCCGGCAGACAGGATTCCAGTTTGTCCCGCCTGACAGGATATCTAGTCTGTCCTGGGGGCTGCGCAGCCATGCTTCCAGTCTGTCCCGCCAGACAGGCATCCAGTCTGTCCCACCACACAGGTATGTACTCCATTCTTTTCCAGGGGCTGTGCAGCCAGGTTTCCAGTCTGTCCCGGCAGACAGGATTCCAGTTTGTCCCGCCTGACAGATATCTAGTCTGTCCTGGGGGCTGCGCAGCCATGCTTCCAGTCTGTCCCGCCAGACAGGCATCCAGTCTGTCCCACCACACAGGTATGTACTCCATTCTTTTCCAGGGGCTGTGCAGCCAGGTTTCCAGTCTGTCCCGGCAGACAGGATTCCAGTTTGTCCCGCCTGACAGATATCTAGTCTGTCCTGGGGGCTGCGCAGCCATGCTTCCAGTCTGTCCCGCCAGACAGGCATCCAGTCTGTCCCACCACACAGGTATGTACTCCATTCTTTTCCAGGGGCTGTGCAGCCAGGTTTCCAGTCTGTCCCGGCAGACAGGATTCCAGTTTGTCCCGCCTGACAGATATCTAGTCTGTCCTGGGGGCTGCGCAGCCATGCTTCCAGTCTGTCCCCGCCAGACAGGCATCCAGTCTGTCCCACCACACAGGTATGTACTCCATTCTTTTTCCAGGGGCTGTGCAGCCAGGTTTCCAGTCTGTCCCGGCAGACAGGATTCCAGTTTGTCCCGCCTGACAGATATCTAGTCTGTCCTGGGGGCTGCGCAGCCATGCTTCCAGTCTGTCCCGCCAGACAGGCATCCAGTCTGTCCCACCACACAGGTATGTACTCCATTCTTTTCCAGGGGCTGTGCAGCCAGGTTTCCAGTCTGTCCCGGCAGACAGGATTCCAGTTTGTCCCGCCTGACAGATATCTAGTCTGTCCTGGGGGCTGCGCAGCCATGCTTCCAGTCTGTCCCGCCAGACAGGCATCCAGTCTGTCCCACCACACAGGTATGTACTCCATTCTTTTCCAGGGGCTGTGCAGCCAGGTTTCCAGTCTGTCCCGGCAGACAGGATTCCAGTTTGTCCCGCCTGACAGATATCTAGTCTGTCCTGGGGGCTGCGCAGCCATGCTTCCAGTCTGTCCCGCCAGACAGGCATCCAGTCTGTCCCACCACACAGGTATGTACTCCATTCTTTTCCAGGGGCTGTGCAGCCAGGTTTCCAGTCTGTCCCGGCAGACAGGATTCCAGTTTGTCCCGCCTGACAGATATCTAGTCTGTCCTGGGGGGCTGCGCAGCCATGCTTCCAGTCTGTCCCGCCAGACAGGCATCCAGTCTGTCCCACCACACAGGTATGTACTCCATTCTTTTCCAGGGGCTGTGCAGCCAGGTTTCCAGTCTGTCCCGGCAGACAGGATTCCAGTTTGTCCCGCCTGACAGATATCTAGTCTGTCCTGGGGGCTGCGCAGCCATGCTTCCAGTCTGTCCCGCCAGACAGGCATCCAGTCTGTCCCACCACACAGGTATGTACTCCATTCTTTTCCAGGGGCTGTGCAGCCAGGTTTCCAGTCTGTCCCGGCAGACAGGATTCCAGTTTGTCCCGCCTGACAGATATCTAGTCTGTCCTGGGGGCTGCGCAGCCATGCTTCCAGTCTGTCCCGCCAGACAGGCATCCAGTCTGTCCCACCACACAGGTATGTACTCCATTCTTTTCCAGGGGCTGTGCAGCCAGGTTTCCAGTCTGTCCCGGCAGACAGGATTCCAGTTTGTCCCGCCTGACAGATATCTAGTCTGTCCTGGGGGCTGCGCAGCCATGCTTCCAGTCTGTCCCGCCAGACAGGCATCCAGTCTGTCCCACCACACAGGTATGTACTCCATTCTTTTCCAGGGGCTGTGCAGCCAGGTTTCCAGTCTGTCCCCGGCAGACAGGATTCCAGTTTGTCCCGCCTGACAGATATCTAGTCTGTCCTGGGGGCTGCGCAGCCATGCTTCCAGTCTGTCCCGCCAGACAGGCATCCAGTCTGTCCCACCACACAGGTATGTACTCCATTCTTTTCCAGGGGCTGTGCAGCCAGGTTTCCAGTCTGTCCCGGCAGACAGGATTCCAGTTTGTCCCGCCTGACAGATATCTAGTCTGTCCCTGGGGGCTGCGCAGCCATGCTTCCAGTCTGTCCCGCCAGACAGGCATCCAGTCTGTCCCACCACACAGGTATGTACTCCATTCTTTTCCAGGGGCTGTGCAGCCAGGTTTCCAGTCTGTCCCGGCAGACAGGATTCCAGTTTGTCCCGCCTGACAGATATCTAGTCTGTCCTGGGGGCTGCGCAGCCATGCTTCCAGTCTGTCCCGCCAGACAGGCATCCAGTCTGTCCCCACCACACAGGTATGTACTCCATTCTTTTCCAGGGGCTGTGCAGCCAGGTTTCCAGTCTGTCCCGGCAGACAGGATTCCAGTTTGTCCCGCCTGACAGATATCTAGTCTGTCCTGGGGGCTGCGCAGCCATGCTTCCAGTCTGTCCCGCCAGACAGGCATCCAGTCTGTCCCACCACACAGGTATGTACTCCATTCTTTTCCAGGGGCTGTGCAGCCAGGTTTCCAGTCTGTCCCGGCAGACAGGATTCCAGTTTGTCCCGCCTGACAGATATCTAGTCTGTCCTGGGGGCTGCGCAGCCATGCTTCCAGTCTGTCCCGCCAGACAGGCATCCAGTCTGTCCCACCACACAGGTATGTACTCCATTCTTTTCCAGGGGCTGTGCAGCCAGGTTTCCAGTCTGTCCCGGCAGACAGGATTCCAGTTTGTCCCGCCTGACAGATATCTAGTCTGTCCTGGGGGCTGCGCAGCCATGCTTCCAGTCTGTCCCGCCAGACAGGGCATCCAGTCTGTCCCACCACACAGGTATGTACTCCATTCTTTTCCAGGGGCTGTGCAGCCAGGTTTCCAGTCTGTCCCGGCAGACAGGATTCCAGTTTGTCCCCGCCTGACAGATATCTAGTCTGTCCTGGGGGCTGCGCAGCCATGCTTCCAGTCTGTCCCCGCCAGACAGGCATCCAGTCTGTCCCACCACACAGGTATGTACTCCATTCTTTTCCAGGGGCTGTGCAGCCAGGTTTCCAGTCTGTCCCGGCAGACAGGATTCCAGTTTGTCCCGCCTGACAGATATCTAGTCTGTCCTGGGGGCTGCGCAGCCATGCTTCCAGTCTGTCCCGCCAGACAGGCATCCAGTCTGTCCCCACCACACAGGTATGTACTCCATTCTTTTCCAGGGGCTGTGCAGCCAGGTTTCCAGTCTGTCCCGGCAGACAGGATTCCAGTTTGTCCCGCCTGACAGATATCTAGTCTGTCCTGGGGGCTGCGCAGCCATGCTTCCAGTCTGTCCCGCCAGACAGGCATCCAGTCTGTCCCACCACACAGGTATGTACTCCATTCTTTTCCAGGGGCTGCTGCAGCCA